>NC_091203.1:3830731-3843231 GCF_040958095.1 Procambarus clarkii
ACGTCACCCACTACCATAAGCGGCGCCAACTACGTCACCCACTACCATGAGTGGCACCAACCACGTCACACTCCACCATGAGTGGCACCAACCACGTCACCCACTACCATGAGTGGCACCAACCACGTCACCCACTACCATGAGTGGCACCAACCACGTCATCTACTACCATAAGTGGCACCAACCAGGTCACCCACTACCATGAGTGGCACCAACCACGTCACACTCCACCATGAGTGGCACCAACCAGGTCACCCACTACCATGAGTGGCACCAACCACGTCATCCACTACCATGAGTGGCACCAACCACGTCACCCACTACCATGAGTGGCACCAACCACGTCACACTCCACCATGAGTGGCACCAACCACGTCACACTCCACCATGAGTGGCACCAACCACGTCATCCACTACCATGAGTGGCACCAACCACGTCACCCACTACCATGAGTGGCACCAGCCACGTCACCCACTACCATGAGTGGCACCAACCACGTCACCCACTACCATGAGTGGCACCAACCACGTCACACTTCACCATGAGTGGCACCAACCACGTCACACTTCACCATGAGTGGCACCAACCACGTCACACTTCACCATGAGTGGCACCAACCACGTCACCCACTACTATTAGTGGCACCAACCACGTCACCCACTACCATAAGTGGCACCAACCAGGTCACGCACTACCATGAGTGGCACCAACCACGTCACCCACTACCATGAGTGGCACCAACCACGTCACACTCCACCATGAGTGGCACCAACCACGACATCCACTACAATGAGTGGCACCAAGCACGTCACTCACTACCATGAGTGGCACCAACCACGTCACCCACTACCATGAGTGGCACCAACCACGTCACACTCCACAATGAGTGGCACCAACCATGTCACCCACTACCATGAGTGACACCATCCACGTCACCCACTACCATGAGTGACACCAACCACGTCACCCACTACCATGAGTGGCACCAACCACGTCACACTCCACCATGAGTGGCACCAACCACGTCACCCACTACCATGAGTGACACCATCCACGTCACCCACTACCATGAGTGGCACCAACCACGTCACCCACTACCATGAGTGGCACCAACCACGTCACACTCCACCATGAGTGGCACCAACCACGTCACCCACTACCATGAGTGACACCATCCACGTCACCCACTACCATGAATGACAACACCACGTCGTCCACTACCATGAGTGGCACCAACCACGTCACACTCCACCATGAGTGGCACCAAGTACGTCACCCACTACCATGAGTGGCACCAACCACGTCACACTCCACCATGAGTGGCACCAACCACGTCACACTCCACCATGAGTGGCACCAAGTACGTCACCCACTACCATGAGTGGCACCAACCACGTCACACTCCACCATGAGTGGCACCAAGTACGTCACCCACTACCATGAGTGGCACCATCCACGTCACCCACTACCATGAGTGGCACCAACCACGTCACACTCCACCATGAGTGGCACCAAGTACGTCACCCACTACCATGAGTGGCACCATCCACGTCACCCACTACCATGAGTGGCACCAACCACGTCACCCACTACCATGAGTGGCACCAACCACGTCACCCTCTACCATGAGTGGCACCAACCACGTCACCCACTACCATGAGTGGCACCAACCACGTCACCCACTACCATGAGTGGCACCAACCACGTCACCCACTACCATGAGTGGCACCAACCACGTCACCCACTACCATGAGTGGCACCAACCACGTCACCCACTACCATGAGTGGCACCATCCACGTCACCCACTACCATGAGTGGCACCAACCACGTAACCCACTACCATGAGTGACAACACCACGTCAACCACTACCATGAGTGGCACCAACCACGTCACCCACTACCATGAGTGGCACCAACCACGTCACACTCCACCATGAGTGGCACCAAGTACGTCACCCACTACCATGAGTGGCACCATCCACGTCACCCACTACCATGAGTGGCACCAACCACGTCACCCACTACCATGAGTGGCACCAACCACGTCACACTCCACCATGAGTGGCACCAAGTACGTCACCCACTACCATGAGTGGCACCATCCACGTCACCCACTACCATGAGTGGCACCAACCACGTCACCCACTACCATGAGTGGCACCAACCACGTCACCCACTACCATGAGTGGCACCAACCACGTCATCTACTACCATAAGTGGCACCAACCAGGTCACCCACTACCATGAGTGGCACCAACCACGTCACACTCCACCATGAGTGGCACCAACCAGGTCACCCACTACCATGAGTGGCACCAACCACGTCATCCACTACCATGAGTGGCACCAACCACGTCACCCACTACCATGAGTGGCACCAACCACGTCACACTCCACCATGAGTGGCACCAACCACGTCACACTCCACCATGAGTGGCACCAACCACGTCATCCACTACCATGAGTGGCACCAACCACGTCACCCACTACCATGAGTGGCACCAGCCACGTCACCCACTACCATGAGTGGCACCAAGTACGTCACCCACTATCATGAGTGGCACCATCCACGTCACCCACTACCATGAGTGGCACCAACCACGTCACCCACTACAATGTGTGGCACCAACCACGTCACCCACTACCATGAGTGGCACCAAGTACGTCACCCACTACCATGTGTGGCACCAGCCACGTCACCCACTACCATGAGTGGCACCAGCCACGTCACCCACTACCATGTGTGGCACCAACCACGTCACCCACTACCATGAGTGGCACCAACCACGTCACACTTCACCATGAGTGGCACCAACCACGTCACCCACTACTATGAGTGGCACCAACCACGTCACCCACTACCATGAGTGGCACCAACCACGTCACCCACTACCATGAGTGGCACCAACCACGTCACCCACTACCATAAGCGGCACCAACCACGTCACCCACTACCATGAGTGGCACCAACCACGTCACACTCCACTTTGAGTGGCACCAACCACGTCACACTCCACCATGAGTGGCACCAACCACGTCACCCACTACCATAAGCGGCGCCAACTACGTCACCCACTACCATGAGTGGCACCAACCACGTCACACTCCACCATGAGTGGCACCAACCACGTCACCCACTACCATGAGTGGCACCAACCACGTCACCCACTACCATGAGTGGCACCAACCACGTCATCTACTACCATAAGTGGCACCAACCAGGTCACCCACTACCATGAGTGGCACCAACCACGTCACACTCCACCATGAGTGGCACCAACCAGGTCACCCACTACCATGAGTGGCACCAACCACGTCATCCACTACCATGAGTGGCACCAACCACGTCACCCACTACCATGAGTGGCACCAACCACGTCACACTCCACCATGAGTGGCACCAACCACGTCACACTCCACCATGAGTGGCACCAACCACGTCATCCACTACCATGAGTGGCACCAACCACGTCACCCACTACCATGAGTGGCACCAGCCACGTCACCCACTACCATGAGTGGCACCAACCACGTCACCCACTACCATGAGTGGCACCAACCACGTCACACTTCACCATGAGTGGCACCAACCACGTCACACTTCACCATGAGTGGCACCAACCACGTCACACTTCACCATGAGTGGCACCAACCACGTCACCCACTACTATTAGTGGCACCAACCACGTCACCCACTACCATAAGTGGCACCAACCAGGTCACGCACTACCATGAGTGGCACCAACCACGTCACCCACTACCATGAGTGGCACCAACCACGTCACACTCCACCATGAGTGGCACCAACCACGTCATCCACTACAATGAGTGGCACCAAGCACGTCACTCACTACCATGAGTGGCACCAACCACGTCACCCACTACCATGAGTGGCACCAATCACGTCACCCACTACCATGAGTGGCACCAACCACGTCACCCACTACCATGAGTGGCACCAACCATGTCACCCACTACCATGTGTGGCACCAATCACGTCACCCACTACCACGAGTGGCACCAACCACGTCACACTCCACCATGAGTGGCACCAACCATGTCATCCACTACCATGAGTGGCACCAATCACGTCACCCACTACCATGAGTGGCACCAACCACGTCACAATCCACCATGAGTGGCACCAACCACGTCACCCACTACCATGTGTGGCACCAACCACGTCACCCACTTCCATAAGTGGCAACAACCACGTCACCCACTACCATGAGTCGCACCAACCACGTCACACTCCACCATGAGTGGCACCAACCACGTCATCCACTACAATGAGTGGCACCAACCACGTCACTCACTACCATGAGTGGCAACAACCACGTCACCCACTACCATGAGTGGCACCAATCACGTCACCCACTACCATGAGTGGCACCAACCACGTCACCCACTACCATGAGTGGCACCAACCACGTCACCCACTACCATGTGGGCACCAATCACGTCACCCACTACCATGAGTGGCACCAACCACGTCACACTCCACCATGAGTGGCACCAACCTCGTCATCCACTACCATGAGTGGCACCAATCACGTCACCCACTACCATGAGTGGCACCAACCACGTCACAATCCACCATGAGTGACACCAACCACGTCACCCACTACCATGTGTGGCACCAACCACGTCACCCACTTCCATAAGTGGCAACAACCACGTCACCCACTACCATGAGTGGCACCAACCACGTCACCCACTACCATGAGTGGCACCAACCACGTCACCCACTACCATGAGTGGCACCAACCACGTCACCCACTACCATGAGTGGCACCAACCACATCACCCACTATCATGAGTGGCACCAACCACGTCACACTCCACCATGAGTGGCACCAACCACGTCACACTCCAGCATGAGTGGCACCAACCACGTCACACTCCACCATGAGTGGCACCAACCACGTCACACTCCAGCATGAGTGGCACCAACCACTCGTCTCGCTAACAAGCGACTGTTGGTGAGTTGATAATTTTTAAGGCAACTTTGGTCTAGCGACGAGCTGAAGGGCCTCTGAGTCTCTTCAAGAGCTCTCGACGCCGCTAATTGGTACAGCCTTACAGGGTCTTCCTGGTGGCGCGGAGTGGGTCGTGTTTCATAGATACTTTGTCTTTTATTGAGTCTCTTAAATATAGCTAATATCTCCCTGTAACCCAGCTGCTGCTCTTATGGCTCTTGGTTTTTGTTCTGTTATTGTTGTTCCTCTCAATGCTGTTGATGTTTGTACTGTTGTAGCTGTTGCTCTTATTGTTGTTTATATTTGTACTGTTTTTGTTGCTCCTGCTGTTATTGCTGTTGGTGTTTGTTCTGTTGTTGCTGTTATTGCTGTTGATGTTTGTATTGTTGTTGCTGCTGCTCTCATTGCTGTTGGTGTTTGTACTGTTGTTGCTGTTATTGCTGTTGATGTTTGTATTGTTGCTGCTGTTGCTCTTATTGCTGTTGGTGCTTGTACTCTTGTTGCTGTTGCTCTTATTGCTGTTGGTGCTTGTACTGTTGTTGCTGTTGCTCTTATTGCTGTTGGTGCTTGTACTGTTGTTGCTGTTGCTCTTATTGCTGTTGGTGCTTGTACTGTTGTTGCTGTTGCTCTTATTGCTGTTGGTGTTTAAACCTGCTTTTGCTGATGCTCTTATTGCTGTTGTTGTTTGTACTGCTTTGCTGATGCTCTTATTGCTGTTGTTGTTTGTACTGTTGGTTCTACTGTTGACATATTATTGTTATCTTGCTCTTGCTGTTGTTTCTGCTGTTGTTAATGTTGTTGCTGCTTTTCTTCATGAACAACACCATCATATCTAACTTCTGGTGTTGTTGCTGCTGCTCTTGACGTAACTGCTACTGTTGTTGCTGTCGCTGCTGTTCTACATTAAGTCCTGTCGATGCAACCGTTCTTTGCGTTGATGACTGTATTTATCAATACACTTAGAGTATGAATTGCTGGTGTCGACTTCTTAATGTGTAGAGGCACTACACATTAAGAAGTCGACACCAGCAATCAACAGCCAATTAATGCACAACTATATTCTACCCACTTCAAGACTCCGCACCAATATAGAAGCATCAAGAAATATGGGCCAATAGGCCCTTGGCAGTTACTTCCATTCTTCCCTTTAACTTACAAAATATTATACCCATTGTTTCGCGTTCTGTTTTGTGTTGAAAGTTTGTTTTCACCTCATCCAAAACTGTTGTAACATATCACCTCACCCAAATGCAGGTATATAATCGAAGATGTTTAAACTTTGTTCAGTTATAGTTGTGTGTGTAAACTAAAGTCTTTGAAAATATTATATATATATATATATATATATATATATATAATGGTTACAAGATATACATTGGTTGATACAAAGAGTGATTAAAGGTTATGGATCTCTTGAAGCTCCTCCGCTTCAGCACAGGAACCGAGGATGCAGCAGGCGTTTTCCCTCTGGATCACCACACTGAGGCACTAAAACCAAAAACTGGCAGCTCTTGGGACCCTGGCCACGTCAATGAGCTTTGAGCCCAATTCTTTGAGATCCCCCAAGGCACTCTTGCCCCAGGGGCCATGCGTCTCAGACGCTATGGGAACAAAGATGTATTGACTTTCCAATCACCTGTATGTGACAGATATATATATATATATATTATATATATATATATGACAATGTCAGACCACGAAGGAAAATGAAACAGGAAATTTCCTTAAGTACTTTCGTATATTAAATACATCTTCAGAAGGTCATTTTACAGATCGAGTGATGGGTATAAATAGGCAGGAGAGAGTGGTGAAGTAAGGTGAGGTACAATACTTGGACAACGCAGAAGGCCCATTGGCCCATCAGATGCACCCAATTGGACCATCTGATGTAGCCCAATGGCCCAACTGATACAGCAGACATACAAGCATAATACATAGGTAATTATAACATAAAGAGGTAAATATATACAATAAATTAGTGAGACAAATGTTTTTCAATGATTCTACTTAAATCGCCCTTTAGCTGATCTATTAGAAATGGATCTAAGTTATATAGACCACTGCTAATATTCAAATTACTTTCTTTGGTGATCTGTATCAAAGCGGATTCAATTATGTTTCTGTTATAGGTGCTTTTACAATTTGTTATTGAAGACGCACTCTCCCAATCAATTTGGTGAGCTTTTTCTGACAAATGCACAAACAAAGCATTAGATAATTGGCCATGTCTTACAGAGTATTTATGTTGCGATATTCTACATTTTAAATCTTTAGATGTTTGCCCGACATAGAACTTATTACATTCCTTACAAGGTATTTTATAAATGACGCAATTATCACTTCGAGGGCTGTTCCTTACTAATAGCTTACCAACAGTGTTTTCGTAGCTAAACATTACATCTATATTAAAAAGTTTCAAGGCCTTGACAATATTCTCAAACCCAGAGAAATATGGTAAACATAACACATTCTTTGGGCGAGTCCTTTCACTGCATACATTATTATAATATGTACGACGAGCTTTGTTACGACAAACTTCCAAAAAATTCAGTGGGTAACAAAGCTTAAGACCAATCGAATCAATATTCTTAAATTCTTCATCTAAGAATTCTGGACTCACAACTCGAAGAGCTCTTAGATACATTGAAGAAAAAATTGACTTTTTTACATTGTATTTATGCCCTGAAAAATAATGAACATAAGATAAATTGTTCGTAGGTTTTCTGTAAACACTAAACTTTAATGAAGAGTTTTCCCTATGAATAAGCACATCTAAGAATGGCAAACATTTATCAATTTCAGTCTCCATAGTAAATTTAATATACGAAAGTACTTAAGGAAATTTCCTGTTTCATTTTCCTTCGTGGTCTGACATTGTCACATTCTTAATCACGTGTTTATTTTCGTGATATACACACATATATATATATATATATATATATATATATATATATATATATATTATATTATATATATATATAAATATATATATATATATATATATATATATATATATATATATATATATATATATATAAACATATATATATATATATATATATATATTATTATATATTATATATTATATATTATATATATTATATATTATATATTATATATATATATATTATATATTATATATATATTATATTATATATATTGTGACGGGAATGTGTAGGAGTGTAGATGTTCGGCAGTCCTCCTAATGGCTGGTGTCAATGCCTAGTCACATTTACAAAAAAAAAAGATAGACTGCTTGGCTGTTGTCTGTGGTAAATTAAGGGAAGACACGCAAAACACATAGTATGAACAATGAAACTTTAATTAATATTAAAAACAAATTATGAACAAAAAGAATCCCTTGGCTCTGTACAGTGCAAACAAACAAGTCAAAAAATATAACATAAAAATTAAGAACAGGAATGACGTTACTCTATAATATAAAGACAGAAAAGTGATTAAACAGGTGCTGAGAATAAAGCGCTAGCTGAGAAACATCCACCTGATAGACAGAGCGTATATCAGTTAGTTGTTCACAGTTTGAGAGCACAAGATATTCTAACTTCAATGACTTGTTCAAGCCCAGACATCGACTAAGTAGAGGACGCTGAGGTGCAGGTGTGCAATTGGTGGGTCACCAATCAGAAGCAGGCAGGCTGTGAATAGTAGTTTTCTGGTTGATGACAGAGCCGGCATGGAGGGAGTGTGGAGTAGGGGGGGAGTTTTGGGTCCGTTTGCCCTCTGGTCAAAACGTTTTGTGCTACTGGTAGACGTATCTTGAAGGTAGCATCTTATTGTTGTATGTATATAAGTAACTTTATGTAGAGAAGAGCAGGCTCAATCTCTCTTGAAAGAGATTATCATCACAACTCTCCCCCGAAGCCTGCTCTAATGGGTGAAGTTACGTCTTCAGATGGTAGATTGGTAGGTGTAGCTGCCTCTACCTCATAGACTCTGGAGAGGGCGTCTGCTATGATGTTGTCAGAACCCTTGATGTAGAAGATCTCCAGGTTGAAATTCTGCAGATACAAAGCCCATCGTAGAAGTTGTTGATTGTTGAATTGGGCTTGCTGCAGGAAGCGTAGGGGATTGTGGTCCGAGTAGATGGTGGTAGACCGAGCACTTTGTAGGTACGGTTCAAAGTGCTGTAAGTTCAGGACGATGGAGAGAAGTTCCTTTTTGATAGTGCTGTAGTTCTTCTGGTGAGGTTTTAACTTGTAGCTGTAGTAGCTAAGAGGTAGAACCTCCTCGCCTCGTTGTTGCATCAGGACGCCCCCGATGCCGGTACCACTGGCGTCGACATGGAGGATGAAAGGCTTCGTGATATCTGGGGAGGCGAGAATAGGATTAGAACAGAGCAGGGATTTAAGTTGTTCAAAAGCAATGGTTTGCTGAATGGTCCAATGATACCGTTGCTTGGGGCTGGTTAAAGTGATCAATGGTGTCGCTACCGTCCTAAAATTCTTCACAAACCTACGGTAGTAGGAGGCAAGACCAAGGAAGCGCAGGAGCTGCTTCCTAGTGGTAGGCTGTGGGTAATGCTGGATGGCTTCAGTGTGTATGTTTAACGGAGTTAGGCTGCCACTCCCTATCTCATGACCAAGATAACGCACTTTACCTTTAGCAAAGGTGGACTTGCCCAAGTTGATGGTGAGGCCGGCTGTCAGGAGCTTGGCAAACAATCGTTGCAGCTGGAGCAGATGTTCGCTGTGATGTTAGGTGTGATCTAAGCCCTGGATGACGCGGTTGACAGCTCGCTGGAAGGTGGCAGTGGCATTACATAGCCCAAATGGAAGGCGTTCGTATCTGTAAAGGCCAAAAGGAGTGGTGAAGGCAGATATTTCCTTAGCTCGCTCTGTCAAACATACTTGGTAGTATCCCTTGAGTAAGTCTAATTTGGATAGATACCGAGCATTACTAATGGCGTCAAGGATGTCATCTATTCTAGGTAATGGGTAAGCATCCTTGACAGTCACAAGATTCAATTTCCGGTAATCGGTACACAGCCTCACTTTACCGAGCGGTTTCGGCACCAAGATGCAGGGTGAGGCCCAAGGGGACTCACAAGGGGTGGCCAGCCCATGATCCTGGAGGTACTGTACTTCAGCACGCATAACTTCCTTTTTGCTCGGGCTGATTCGGTAGAAAGGTTGACGAATCGGCCGGGTGTAGGTCCTCACCTGTCATATCCTCACCACTACTGCACCCTCGCACCGCAGGGCCCCTCTCCTGTCTTATCCTCACTACCCCTTGCACTCTCGCCCCGCTGGGCCCTCACCTGCCATATCCTCACTAACCCCTGCACCCTCGCCCCGCTGGGCCCTGTTATGATCTCAGCCTGCAGGAGAAACGAGTCTCCCCCTTGAGAGTTATTCTGCAAGACCTGACCTAAATAAGAGGTCAAAGAAATATAGACATGAAGATACATACATAAAACAATTGGTTAAATTTGACAGACAGTATAAGAATATGGGCAGTGAACAAGAATAGAAATGAATGACTTGACATGAGATAGGAGAGTTTGCTGGAAGTGTGAGGCTCGCTTCTGGAGGGCTTTGACCCCACTTTAGCACCAGACATCGTGAGGGGAAGCCGCGCTCAGTGTGAGATCCTGTTAGAGAGGAACCCCTAGTTGATATACCTTCAAGAGGAAGGAAGTGTGCTGACATTTCAGCTGTGGAATCAAGCTGGGAACGTTGCGGGCTTAAGTCCTGGATGGCAGGAAGAGTTGTGAAGCCGTCCTGAAACATTTTCTTGGGCAGCCTTAGGAGCGCTCTGGTCTGGCATCATCGAGGAGGGCATCGCATGAGACAATATTGTGGTAAGCCCAAATTTAACTAGATTGCAGCGATTGTCTGTAGTGGTCGTGTGCCCAGCGGCCATAGCAAATGTTTATTGATATGTTCGGCATGTTTTGATAAGGCAGAAAGCCTAAATAAGTGTGTAAAGATGGAGGAACGTCCTGGAGGGCGGAGCGACGTCCATCCCCTCCGACCGCTTGTGGTTGACAGAGGGAGCCTGACTCCTGGTAGAGGACTTGCCCAGCAGCGGCAGGCGGAGGAATCGCTCAGCAGGAGGCGTAGGATGGACCAGCCCAAACGTGGGGGAGTGCACACCCACGACGTCCAGGAGACAGAGAGATGTTGAGTGGAAACATTAATTGTGTATTTTTTTTTTTGTTTATGTATTTATAGAGGAACATTTTTATTGGCATATCGATGGGTTGTAGGTTTGGCCTGAGAAAGAAGTTGATGGGAGTACTCTGAGGCCAGAGAAGAAGTTGATGATTGGAACTTCAAGACTGTAGGGGTAGATGTTGTACTCTGTGCAAGAGCAAGCCCCATAATGAGGAATTGTACCTCATACTGTGTGAAGACGAGCAGTGACGTCTCACATGTTTCTGTGGAAACGGTAATGGAGTACCACTGGAGTCCAAGGAGAACTTCGTGGTGCAGCAACCTGGAAGAGCTACAGAGGATCCTGGTAGATAATCCTGGAATAACCTGATGATGTCAGGGTAGTGAACTTGCAGATGTGGGAAGGACGTTCTCTTGTTGACTACTTGTAGGAAGTTGGTAGAATGCTTGATTGTCGTTAGCGTGCAAGACGCAGTGAAAGGTGGTTGATTGATTATCATTTCAATGCCAAAAATACCTGTACTGAAGTTTACAGAGAGTTACAGCAATAGGCTGAATTACCTGCACACACATATATATATATTATATATTTATATATATATAAAACGACATATATATATATATATATATTATATATATATATATATATATATATATATATATATGTATATATATATATATATATATATATATATATATATATATATATATATATATATATGTATATATATATATATAAAACGACATATATAAATATATATATATATATATATATATATATATATATATATATATATATATATATATATATATATATATACGAACAAGCCTGAATGGTCCCCAGGACAATATGCAACTGAAAACTCACACCCCAGAAGTGACTCGAACCAATACTCCCAGGAGCAACGCAACTGGTATGTACAAGACGCCTTAATCCACTTGACCATCACGACCGGACATAATGAGGTGATAGCCGAGGCTATTTGAACACCCCCACCGCCGGCACTCGGATAGTAATCTTGGGCATAGCATTTTACCAAATCACCTCATTCTTTGGGGCACACGTGAGGAACACAAATGCGAACAAGCCTGAATGGTCCCCAGGACAATATGCAACTGAAAACTCACACCCCAGAAGTGACTCGAACCCATACTCCCAGGAGCCACGCAACTGGTATGTACAAGACGCCTTAATCCACTTGACCATCACGACCGGACATAATGAGGTGATAGCCGAGGCTATTTGAACCACCCCACCGCCGGCACTCGGATAGTAATCTTGGGCATAGCATTTTACCAAATCACCTCATTCTTTGGGGCACACGTGAGGAACACAAATGCGAACAAGCCTGAATGGTCCCCAGGACAATATGCAACTGAAA
>NC_091203.1:3850731-3860024 GCF_040958095.1 Procambarus clarkii
ATGACGCGTGGCTTCCGGCCAGGCGTCACTTGAGAGAGTCATGTTGGGTAGGGACTGGAAGCTAAGTGGTTGGTATGCAGTCATGTAGGGAGGAAGAGGAGGAGTGTAGGTTATATTGTGAAGGGAGGGGGGAGCCCCAATACTTGAGAGATATCAATGACGTCCATTAGTTCTCCCCCTACATGGGCAGGAAGTGTTGAGGGGAGCTGTGAGTGTACCAGGGTCTTAGATTGGAGGGGGAGAAGGAGGGGAAAGGGAGGTAACAGCTGGCAGTGGGTTTGTGTGTGAAAGTAGTCATTATTTTTTCTTAAAAGAATGACTGTTTTATGTACCCCTCCCTGCTTCCAGAGCGCTAAGGATATGTGGGCTATACCTAGCCACATAGCTATGAGGAGTGACACCACATGTCCACATGGGTTACCTCTTCAAAGGCTGAGGCCTAACTGTTGCGAATGTCATCATCAACCTCTAACATAGTCAGTCATGCCCTCCCCCCCCCCGCTCCATCCATATAGCAGGACATACCACATACCAACACCTCCACCACACTGCTGGGAGTGACAGCAATACGGCATACCATACTCTCTCCTGACACAGCTCACACCGGCACATAGCATTGAGTGTGACAATGTTCTTTCTCAAAAGTGAGCCATGAGCGCAACATACAAATTCCAAAATGCAGTCCTGGAAGTTTGACACACATTGATTAACAAGCTATCTGATTATTTATACAGCTTCTCTCTCTCTACATTATATGCGGGTTACATAGTGTGTCAAGAACTACCTACGTGATGCTAAACAGTCCAATCTCACACAAGGCAGTCATATGGGCAGTAAAGGCTTGCAGAGACGCATAAAGGAGTCCAGGACTAAACCCCAACAATTCATTTTTAGCTAAGCAAGTTTCAATCATGACGAGCTAGTTACAAAATTAAATATAAGTCAACACATCGTCACAGAGATGCGATCTCTACCTACAAATTGTTCTTGTTAACTGTGATCAGAATGTATAAGTGCATGTTTACTCAATCTCCATCACCTCTTCTTCCTGCAGCCATTTAAATGTGCTGTGTGCAAAACCTTGTAACAGACATAACGGCGGTTATCATAGCAAGACAATGTCACATGAATGTTCAAAGCCTCCTGAATGAGTGAAACATCAATCCGTCCTCGTTAGGGTCTAACCTTCATGGCGGTTTGAGGTGTAGTGAGATGGACGAGGTACTGGGGATGAATCTTACCCTCATCCACATCCACCCCCACCAAACCCAATTACCCCCCTCCCATACCCCCTTCCAAGCCCAAACCATCAAGCATCACTTCACCCTTCCCAGACCGGATGTTCTGTGCAAGAGCCTTTAGTAATATTTCTGATCATATGTTGTAACCTTCTATCGCAACGTGGACCAACATGGTATCATCATTCTTTGCTCAAATAGCATTTTTTTTAAGAATATCGAGAGTCACAAGGTGGTTTTTCAATCTTATTATTATAACAAATCAAAATTTTTTGTAAACACAACTGCATGGGATATACATAGCAGTCAGTCAGTCAGCCGTCAGTGGTTCTCTCTCTGTAATATATATCTCTCTCTATATCCTCTCAGATATCTCTCTCCCTATATCTCTCTCTATATATCTCTCTCTCTCTATATATCTCTCTCTATATCTCTCTCTCTATATCTCTCTCTCTATTATCTCTCTCATATCTCTCTCTCTCTCTCTCTCTATTCTCTCTCTACTCTCTTCTCTCTCTCTCTCTCTCCCTCTCTCTCTCTCTCTCTCTCTCTCTCTCTCTCTCTCTCTCTCTCTCTCTCTCTCTCTCTCTCTCTCTCTCTCTCTCTCTCTCTCTCTCTCTCTCTCTCTCTCTCTCTCTCCAGATCATTTAATAGTTGGGGGGGGAAAGTAATATCATTTCCTTTCTCCTGCTGCCGCTGTTCACATATCTTTTTTCATTTCACTTAGACTGACAGCGCACCAGAGGATGGACGACTAATGTCAATTTTCGAGCCCCCATCACTCTCACCCTTATAACCTTGTAAGGTAACACGACCAACATCATGACATCATTCTTTGCTCAAATATCATTAATGCAATGTGATCAATATAGTAACTTCGTTCTTTGCCCAAATAACATTTTAAGAGTAATGAGCAACTTTCTGTCCGATGTCTGAATAATGAAATGTAAACCATGTTTAGCCATTACATCCAAACACAATAAAATATTACCACAAGCTTGTTTAGTTCTTGTATCACATAACGTAACGTAGCGTTTATTCAACAACTGGTAGACATAACATAATATAGCTTCATATTCACTGTGGTAAAACAAACATACACACCACAGTCAGTCCTCGCTATACCTCAAACGCGCCGTTCATTCTCTCTCCCTTAGGTGTGCAATGTTCCACACATACAAATTCCAAGCAAAGTAAACATATATAAGACAATGTGGAAAAACACAGTCTTGATACTATTATTAAATTGACTTGTTCATTATCCCCGAGTTCAAGGCTGTCTCTTAAGACCTTCATCATCCAAATGTAAACACCAATCGATGAGAATAAGACCGGGTGAGTCAATAGTGAAATAGCTCTGGGCTATGTCTATTTTCAGTTCTTGTAACACAGTCAATGTAGCGTAATGGGGAAAACAGACTTTCTACTGCCTACATAATTAGCATTTGAAAATGTATGCAAGTCTAGACAACCTCCTATAGCCCTTACATTCTAAACACAAATAAAATATTAGCACACGCTTGCATCGCATTATATCATCATTAAGTAACGTGGAGATCAACTTTCTGTCGGTTGTCAGAATATCATTATTGAAATGTGAACCCCATTTAGCCAAACACAATATCTCCATTACATCTCATAGCATATGAATATTACGGTATACCAGTTTTAGCCTCTGTAACACAATGTAACGTAACGTAACGTAACGTAACGCAAATCAACTTTTTGCAGTCCAAAATGTCATTTTTAAATGAAAGTATGACTTAGTCCATCTCTTACCATATGAATATTACGGTCTACCAGTTTTAGCCCTCTGTAACACAATGTAACGTAACGTAACATAACGCAAATCAACTTTTTGCAGTCCAAAATGTCATTTTGAAACAAAAGTGAGGCTTAGTCCATCTCCATTACATCTCTTACCATATAAATATTGGCGTCTACCAGTTTTAGCCCTCTGTAACACAATGTAACGTAACATAACGTAACGCAAATCAACTTTTTGCAGTCCAAAATGACATTTTGAAACGAAAAGTGAGGGTTAGTCCATCTCCATTACATCTCTTACCATATAAATATTGGTGTCTACCAGTTTTAGACCCTGTAACACATTGTAACGTAACGTGGAAATCATCATCATCATATTCTACAGACCAAATATCATTTTTAAATGAAAGTATGACTTAGTCCATCTTCATTACATCTCTTACCATATAAATATTGGCCTCTACCCGTTTTAGCCCTCTGTAACACAATGTAACGTAACGTAACGTAACGCAAATCAACTTTTGCAGTCCAAAATGTCCTTTTTAAATGAAAGTATGACTTAGTCCATCTCCATTACATCTCTTACCATATAAATATTGGCCTCTACCCGTTTTAGCCCTCTGTAACACAATGTAACGTAACGTAACGGAAATCAACTTTTGCAGTCCAAAATGACATTTTTAAATGAAAGTATGACTTAGTCCATCTTCATTACATCTCTTACCATATAAATATTGGCCTCTACCCGTTTTAGCCCTCTGTAACACAATGTAACGTAACGTAACATAACGCAAATCAACTTTTTGCAGTCCAAAATGTCATTTTGAAACAAAAGTGAGGCTTAGTCCATCTCCATTACATCTCTTACCATATAAATATTGGCGTCTATCAGTTTTAGCCCTCTGTATCACAATGTAACGTAACGTAACGCAAATCAACTTTTTGCAGTCCAAAATGTCATTTTTAAATGAAAGTATGACTTAGTCCATCTCCATTACATCTCTTACCATATAAATATCAAATACCTTGGTGTCTCTGTCCCTTGTACCTCAACTGCAGTCAATAAGTTACATCAACAATGTAGAGACAGACTCAAGGCTCTCAGAACTGTAGTGGGGTACAGCCCGAAATATGGTGTTAATATTAGAATAGCAAGAATGTATTTAGCGTATATAAGGTCTCTGATAGACTATCATGCACCAGCTTTGGTCCTGCAGAATGGCAAAAGTATTGATAGACTGGAAAAAATGCAAAATGAAGCACTCAGAATTATACTTGGCTGTCCTATAACTACCAAAGTTCTCAACATGCGGAAAGAATTAAATATACTTAGCATTAGAGATGGAATATTTGAAATTAATCTTATGATGGGACTAAAGCTTCTGCGTGATAACAAAAACAACATTGTTTCAGTTGCACTGTTAGAACACATACGAAATAGAACTAGCGAGTCTAAATGGATTCAAAGAACTGCCACTCATATTAAAATGATGGGACTGCACGATGTATATACAGATGAAAGAGTACAGCACTTCCTTCCACCCTGGCAGATAGTACCTTTTGACATCCTGACCCCTGCATACCCCCACCAAGAAACTAATCACAAGCAACCCTCATGCTCAGCTTGCTGCTAAATTAAGCACCATAGAACACATTCACAATATACAAACTGAAAACAACATTGCACAGACCATATACACTGACGGATCACTCAATACAGCTACAGGGAGGGCAGGAAGTGCTGTTATTGCTCATCAGCCCGATGGCAGCACAATTCAAAGAAATATCCGAATTAGTAACTGGGCGTCCACAATGCAAGCCGAGTTGGTAGCGATACTGGTAGCACTCGAAATTATTGACAACACTGAAGTAGAGAGCTTAATTATTTCTGACTCCCTTTCCTCTCTACGAGCAATAAACAGTTTGCAATCAAGTAATAACGTGCTTGTCTTGGAAGCTAGACGTAGATATATAAGAATACTTAGCAAGAGGGTAAATATAAAAATGTTGTGGATTCCTTCTCACATTGGCATGCAGGAACATGACAAAGTTGACGCCCTTGCTAAGGCTGCAGTAAATAAAGACAGTATTGAACGGAATCTTGAGTTATCAAATAGGTCCCTTAAAAGTGTCATTAGACGAGAACTCCTGGATGGATTAGAAGAAAGTAGAACAGTGCAAACTGGAACTAGCAGGTCCATTGTTCATCACAATGAAATGTGTGAAGTAAAACATGTGTATGGGGCAAGTAACAAAGTCAGTAGACTAACAGATGTTGTCACAGCTCGTATAAGACTTGGCTACAAGTATCTCTGGCAGTTCGGCTTCTATAGGGAGCAAGATGAAGTAAAGTGTAAAGTGTGTGGACATAGGCAGGGACACACACTCGAACACTATATCTTGGATTGTAGTAAAATTGAGCCTTTTAGAGATAAATCTAAGCTCACTCTGTATGATATGGCAACCTATCTTATTACCATGGATAAATTACCTGAAATCCTTGCACTGTACCCACATTTTGCTTCCAGTAGATGAACGACATATGAGATTCAGAAACAAGTAGTGTATTGTGAGGACTAATAATAATCAGAAGCTCCCCTATGACTCTGTAATATCCCCATTGGCCAAACTATTATGTATTAGCGATAAGACCTACCATTAATGTATGATGACTTACTGTAAATATGTAGATCTTGTAATAGCACTTTCTCTGTAACTAGCTGACATTGTATCTATAAGGTGTGAAGGATTGAAGAAATTGTTTATGTAATAATCTAAGATGAGGTCTGATAAAGACCTTTTGTGCCCTCTGTAATGCTTTTACGCTACCGCTCACAGGATGAGTATGGGGTGCACAATAAACTAGCCGCCTTCGGCGGCAACAATCAAATACAACACTGTGACTAGCGGGGACACTTTCGTTTAGCTTATGCTCGCGGGCAGGACTAGATGTTGATAATTATGGCGCCTCTTCCTCCCTTCCCGATCAAGCGACACGTCGAGAGATCGGTTAAATTTTCTGCCTTTCATCGACAATGGGAAAGGACATTGATTATATGTGTAATTTAATTACATCCTGTTTACCAGACCACACACTAAAAGGTGAAGGGACGACGACGTTTCGGTCCGTCCTGGACCATTCTCAAGTCAATCGACTTGAGAATGGTCGGTCGGTCGATCGGTTTGGGAGCCGGTTGGCCGAGCGGACAGCACGCTGGACTTGTGATCCTGTGGTCCTGGGTTCGATCCCAGGCGCCGGCCAGAAACAATGGGCAGAGTTTTTATGCCCCTGTTACCTAGCAGCAAAATAGGTACCTGGGTGTCAGTCAGCTGTCACGGGCTGCTTCCTAGGGGTGGAGGCCTGGTCGAGGACCGGGCCGCGGGGACACTAAAAAGCCCCGAAATCCTCTCAAGATAACCTAACCAGCCAGCTGTCCCTTCACCTTCTAGTGTGTGGTCTGGTCAACATACTTCAGCAACGTTATTGTGACTCATCGCCTGCAATTACATCCTGTATTGGAGAATACTCATTTTTATGTAATCTGGTCCCCGACTGGTGTTTAGGAGAATATTTAATATAAGTACTATAGATAAATATTATTCAGGTGACGTGGCAAGAGGTCACATTTTCTAAAAGACGCCAGTAAACCTTAATTTCTTTGCATGATTGACTAAGGTAATTATGGTCAGTAGTAATTGGTGTTGGAATTTCTGACAACCGTGAGTGACACCAACCATGTCACCCACTACCATGAGTGGCACCAACAATGTCACTCACTACCATGAGTGGCACCAACAATGTCACCCACTACCATGAGTGGCACCAACAATGTCACTCACTACCATGAGTGGCATCAACAATGTCACCCAATACCATGAGTGGCACCAACCATGTCACCCACTACCATGAGTGGCACCAACAATGTCACCCCACTACCATGAGTGGCACCAACAATGTCACCCACTACCATGAGTGGCACCAACAATGTCACCCACTACCATGAGTGGCACCAACCACGTCACACTCCACAATGAGTGACACCATCCACGTCACCCACTACCATGAGTTACGTCACCTACTACCATGAGTGACAACACCACGTCACCCACTACCATGAGTGGCACCAACCACGTCACCCACTACCATGAGTGGCACCAACCACGTCACACTCCACAATGTCATTTGTCAATGAGTGGCACCAACCATGTCACCCACTACCATGAGTGACACCATCCACGTCACCCACTACCATGAGTGACACCACTACCATGAGTGGCACCAACAATGTCACCACTACCATGAGTGGCACCAACATGTCACCCACTACCATGAGTGGCACCAACCACGTCACCCACTACCATGAGTGGCACCAACCACGTCACACTCCACCATGAGTGGCACCAACCACGTCACCCACTACCATGAGTGACACCATCCACGTCACCCACTACCATGAATGACAACACCACGTCGTCCACTACCATGAGTGGCACCAACCACGTCACACTCCACCATGAGTGGCACCAAGTACGTCACCCACTACCATGAGTGGCACCAACCACGTCACACTCCACCATGAGTGGCACCAACCACGTCACACTCCACCATGAGTGGCACCAAGTACGTCACCCACTACCATGAGTGGCACCAACCACGTCACACTCCACCATGAGTGGCACCAAGTACGTCACCCACTACCATGAGTGGCACCATCCACGTCACCCACTACCATGAGTGGCACCAACCACGTCACACTCCACCATGAGTGGCACCAAGTACGTCACCCACTACCATGAGTGGCACCATCCACGTCACCCACTACCATGAGTGGCACCAACCACGTCACCCACTACCATGAGTGGCACCAACCACGTCACCCTCTACCATGAGTGGCACCAACCACGTCACCCACTACCATGAGTGGCACCAACCACGTCACCCACTACCATGAGTGGCACCAACCACGTCACCCACTACCATGAGTGGCACCAACCACGTCACCCACTACCATGAGTGGCACCAACCACGTCACCCACTACCATGAGTGGCACCACCACGTCACCCACTACCATGAGTGGCACCAACCACGTCACCCACTACCATGAGTGACAACACCACGTCAACCACTACCATGAGTGGCACCAACCACGTCACCCACTACCATGAGTGGCACCAACCACGTCACACTCCACCATGAGTGGCACCAAGTACGTCACCCACTACCATGAGTGGCACCATCCACGTCACCCACTACCATGAGTGGCACCAACCACGTCACCCACTACCATGAGTGGCACCAACCACGTCACACTCCACCATGAGTGGCACCAAGTACGTCACCCACTACCATGAGTGGCACCATCCACGTCACCCACTACCATGAGTGGCACCAACCACGTCACCCACTACCATGAGTGGCACCAACCACGTCACCCACTACCATGAGTGGCACCAACCACGTCATCTACTACCATAAGTGGCACCAACCAGGTCACCCACTACCATGAGTGGCACCAACCACGTCACACTCCACCATGAGTGGCACCAACCAGGTCACCCACTACCATGAGTGGCACCAACCACGTCATCCACTACCATGAGTGGCACCAACCACGTCACCCACTACCATGAGTGGCACCAACCACGTCACACTCCACCATGAGTGGCACCAACCACGTCACACTCCACCATGAGTGGCACCAACCACGTCATCCACTACCATGAGTGGCACCAACCACGTCACCCACTACCATGAGTGGCACCAGCCACGTCACCCACTACCATGAGTGGCACCAAGTACGTCACCCACTATCATGAGTGGCACCATCCACGTCACCCACTACCATGAGTGGCACCAACCACGTCACCCACTACAATGTGTGGCACCAACCACGTCACCCACTACCATGAGTGGCACCAAGTACGTCACCCACTACCATGTGGCACCAGCCACGTCACCCACTACCATGAGTGGCACCAGCCACGTCACCCACTACCATGTGTGGCACCAACCACGTCACCCACTACCATGAGTGGCACCAACCACGTCACACTCACCATGAGTGGCACCAACCACGTCACCCACTACATGAGTGGCACCAACCACGTCACCCACTACCATGAGTGGCACCAACCACGTCACCCACTACCATGAGTGGCACCAACCACGTCACCCACTACCATAGCGGCACCAACCACGTCACCCACTACCATGAGTGGCACCAACCACGTCACACTCCACTTTGAGTGGCACCAACCACGTCACACTCCACATGAGTGCACCAACC
>NC_091203.1:3860524-3880524 GCF_040958095.1 Procambarus clarkii
TTTGGGGAAGGGGCTGGCTGTACCAGTTATGGAGCTGGTGGGTTAGTGTATACTTCTAGATCTTCCGTTTTTTTCTTTGGCCGAGCCTTGCTGCGAGTTGATATGGCCGTGCTGTGGTCGGAGTTTGGTGAGGTGGCCTCCATGAGGAGGTCTTGTACCGAGTAGGTGTCGTATTTGTGGTGCGGCGGTGAAGCTCCTATTAAGATTTCCCTCACCTGAGGATTCCGTATCCTCCGAAGTTAATAGTTTTATCTTTGGTCTTGCAGTCTGAGATAGGGTCACGTGTGGTTGATTAGTGGTAGAAGCTATTTCAGGAGCGTTGGTGGTGCTGTTAGTATTTGAAGATAGCGCGTCTGCAGAGATGGTGATGGTGGGAGTGTTGGGAGCTTGAGACGGAAATACCTCTGTTTGTGCCTCCCGGGCCATGGATGGTTATGGAGTCTGTTTTGAGATCGACCTCGTGGTCGTACTGGTGGAAGTCTCCGGAGTGGTAGAGGAGGCAGTGAGACTGGGCCAATTCTGCTGTTTCGAAAGGCATCTTTATCGTGGGTCGAGTGGCGTCGTTAGTTTTGAAGAGTAGAGCTGTCGTCGCATTCAGAGTAGGATTTTCTTCGTTCACTGGCCGCACTATGGTGTCGGGTACCTCACCCAGTAACCAGTGGGTCAGCCTATTCACAAATATTGTTTTCCCGGCAGTGATTTGTCTAGGAGGAATTGGTGAGAGGTTCGCCTCCAGTAGTGGGACCCGGCGTTCCGGATGCAGGATCTTTTGTAGGTCCTCTTTTGTTGGCACGATTACCGTGGCCTCGTTACCATGCACATGGACGTCAACTGGTCCCACTGATGTTGCCTTGTCAATGGCTGCTGTAATTTTGCGCTCAGAGTGCTTGTAGACTCCGAGGAGTCGCACTTTCACTTTGTATGTCATATTCTCTAGCAATGGCTCGGATTGTCTGGAGAACCTTAACTGTAAAGTGGTTTGCCGGCAGTTGTGTTGGGCAGCTGTGTTGGCTTGCCGGCAGCTGTGCAGATAAAAGAGGTGTGAAGGAACAGGTAAGGGGAGAAGAAAGTAGTTCATAGAAGAATATACGAGCAAAGTGTGGGGTTTTCTACTTTGCCTTCCCGACTGCAATGTGTACATCACCAATGTACATGTGGCAGACGCTTCACGAAGCTGTCAGAATCCAGCAGAGAAAATACGAGAGCAAGCCTACAGGGCCTAGGAGCATGGTCAAATAAGAGTCCTTGATGGTCTCTTCTCGGACTATCCTCACCTGGTCCTGGTCCACGTTGGTCGTTGGAATCTCCTCAATACTTGAAACACTTTAAGGGAGGTTATCTTCAGATGTTTTCGGGGCTTTAGTGTCCCTGCGGACCGGTCCTCGACCAGGCCTCCACCCCCAGGAAGCAGCCCGTGACAGCTGACTAACAACCAGGTATCTATTTTACTGCTAGGTAAGAGGGGCATAGGGTGAAAGAAACTCTGAAAATAGATTATTGAATAAAAGGCAACTTGGTACTGAAAACACTAGGGGCTGAAGGCTTAAGTAATAGTTGGCAGTATTCAGAAGTGGTTCAACGCAAACACCGCATAATGCTTAATGGTAGTTTATTTACAAGCTTAACCACTAATACAAAGGGTGCTTGTTTACTTTAGATTAGCGTCAGAAAGGCTATGGTTGCAATAGCGAGACTCTTGACGTCTGACTAATCAATTCTGCTCCACTCGTGAGAAACACTTAACTTAACAAGATTGACAGCCAATCATTAACACGACAAACCTAACTGCAGGTGTGCAAAGGGTCTCAGGAGTTCCAACAGGATTCTCGGGTAATTGTGATGCACAACAAATCAACAATGGCACTGTCAATGGGAAAGGCAATAATTATGCACAATAATTGTCTCACAATTAATAAATGTGAGGTGTATGTAAAACTCACAGTCACAGATAAGTGTAGTGCTGTGGTACCACACAGATAAACATTCATACACCGTCAGGTGTCTCATTCCACCTGTACTTGTGTCAGGTATGCAGAAGGTGAGAACTGTGGTTGACCCTCAGATCAACACACAGACAGGTAAGTAAGTACAAGATCTTGTACTTACAGGTAGGCTACCTCTCACATTCACTCACTCGTGCTCAATTATTAAAGAACTCGTAGGAAGCCTGACAGCTGGTTACGCTCATTACGACGAGAGACCACTGATGGTAGGCTTTCCCAACAGACCGTACTTGACACGGAGGGTACTTGCAGGAGGGCGTGCTGTATATCTACAGAGACACACACCTCTTGATGGTACTGGCGTTGAGTAAGGTGGTGACGAGCGGTGACGTCATGTAGTACAGTGAGGCAGGGCTAGTGGTGTCTTGAGGCTGCTACACGCTGCAGACCGAGGGCGGTGGCGGCGGGTAATTATTATGGTACCATGCAGCTACACCGTGGAAAAGTCACACAGATTACTTAGGTTGCAGCACTTCCTTAGTTCACTCTAGGTCACCCAGAAACGATCTCAATTTGTCACCAGGAGTTACCTGATACCAGTCTGTTTCGCTCTGGTGATTCACAGACTTTTCACTTTTAGAAGGTTTCTAAGCAATATAGTCACGATCGCGATTCCGGGCGTGCACTGGTGTATCGAGCAGAATGCAGAATTTAACTTGACGGTGAGGAATGGACGATGTTCTATCTATTACCCAATAGACAGATGGACACAACCACCATGTACGGATTTCGTCGCGAGATTGCTCATGCAAAAGTTTGCAAATTTCCACGTGGCTCAAAACACAAGATCTTCCAAGTGACCAATGGCATTGTAGCGAAGGTGCCGGAACCAATGATACTGATTGTTACATGATCAGTAGAAGAGGTGACATCATGAACACGTCACGACTACGTCACTGTTGTTATTGAGACTGACCCCAGAGGTTAGAGCATATCTCTCGCCTCGCAGGCGCCTCTCTCTAACGCCTTGCCCCTCAAGCTATGTACTTCCTGACTCCCTGACTGTATCGCAAGCATATTTAATTCCTCTTTATCTAATTTCCCCTTGGGCATATGGCGGCTTCCGTATCTTATACGTATTCCTGGTTATGTGGGCCTTCTAATGACACCCAATATGATAGTTTTCATCCAGGGTTAACAGAGGTAGGGCCCTGTGCACGAGATCGGTGCATTGTGCACTGCGATGAGCCATTCAAGTCAGTTGTGAGAGGATTTTGAGAGACCATACTCTCACAAAATGAAAGGTGAGAATAGGATGAAAGGTACGAATTGGATGAGTGTAATAATAGGACGAAGGAAGGATGGGATAGGTAAGAGTACGAGGAGGATAAGATAAACGGAAAATGTGAGTGGGTCTATGTCAGGTCACGTTTGTTATGAAGGTTAGAGCATTTGAGTATATACTGTGAAAGGGAAGAGTCAACAGCAACAAAGCCAGGAATAAGGTTCATGTTTGGTAGGTTGTGTATCAGAGCCGATTCAACAAGGCATCTGTAAAGAATATAGGCAGGAAAGATTATTTTTGAAGAAGACCAGTCAATAGGATGATTAGAATCCATAACATGACAGATGAGAGCAATGTTTGTGTCTGCAGACTTAACACATCTTTTGTGTTCCGTAAATCTGTCAATAAGTGAACGGCCAGTTTCCCCAAAGTATTGGAGTGGATAAGAGGAAGATGAAATAGAGTTTACACCAGCAGCATTAGAAGCAGGAGAAGAAGTGTGAACCAAATTACTTCGAAGTGTGATAGTTTGTCGAAAGACGACTAATGTCAAGAGGACGAAAGGTATTAGTAAGAGTTTTGAGTTCAGATATGAGGGGAAGGCAGAGCACAGTGCTAAAGAGGCTGGATGCAGGTTTAGTGTGAAAGAAATTTCGTTTAGTTTGAAAAATAGGGACAGTTGATAAAATGTAAATGGTAACCAAGGCAAGCGTGGAGGAAGAGACAGACGAGAACACTTTTCTTAAGAGAAGGAGGATGGTAGGAACAGAAGTGAATGTACATACCATTATGCATGGGTTTGCGGTAGACAGGGAAAGAGAAACCGGACACAGCTGTGAACTTGAACGTCAAGGAAAGGAAGGAGTGAATTAGATTCCCCAATCCACATTGAAATTTACCGAAGAAGCCAGATTGTTAAGAGAGGAGAGGAAAGGCTGGAAAAGATTGAAGTCATTTCACATTCTAAGCTCCATTTTATCCACTGGAGCACTGGTAAGGTGATCCAATGGAGAAGGGAGTATCTAAGCAATAGGAAGTAGAGAGTTACTGTGTGGGGTGAGACCTCAAATTGGCGTGAGGACGCCAATGGGGTCTCACAGGGCTCTGTACTCGGACCTATCCTGTTTCTGATATATGTATATGATCTTCCAGAGGGTATTGACTCATTCCTCTCGATGTTTGCTGACGATGCCAAAATTGTGAGAAAGATAAAGACAGATGACAGCATGAGACTTCAATATGACCTGGACAAACTGAAAGAATGGTCAAATAAATGGCTCTCAGAGTTTAACCCGAGCAAATGTAAAGTAATGAAAATAGATGTAAAGAGCAGGAGGCCAGATGCAAGGTACCATTTGGGATATGAAATTCTTCATAAATCTGAGAGTAAGAAATACACGGGGATTGATATCACGCCAGACCTGTCTCGCTGAAGCCCACATCAAGAGGATCACATTAGTGGCATATACCAGGGGTGGCCAACATAAGAACGGTCTTTAGAAACTTGTGTAAGGAATCATTCAGAACTTTGTATACCACATATGTCACACCAATCATTGAGCATGCAGCTCTCGCATGAGTCTGTGTCTCAAGACTATATTGGAGAAGGACGAGACATGCCATCAGACTAGTACCCGAGCTGAGGAGCATGAGCAACGAAGAGAAACTACGGGAAATAAACCTCATGTTGCTGAACGAAAGAAGGTTTAGGTGAAACATGATCACCATATACAAGATTCCTAGATAAATTGATAGGCTAGATAAAGACAATTTATTTAACCTGGAGGGGGGGGGGGGTCAAACACAAGGGGACACAAGTCGAAAGTGAGTACCCAGATGAGCCATAGAGATATTAGATTTTTTTAGTGTCAGAGTAGTTAACAAATGGAATGCATTAGGAAGTGATGTGGTGGAGGCAGATTCCATACACAGTTTCAAATGTAAATATGATAGAGACCAGTAGGCTCAGAAATCGCTACATTAGCTGACAGTTGAGGGGTGGGACCAAAGAGCCTAAACTCAACAGCCGCAAGCACAACTAGGAAAGTACAGACACACACGCGAGCGCGCGAGGCACCTTGGGGCCTCACGGCTGAGTGGAGAGCACTCGAATGTCGTATTCTTAAGGGCCCAAATACGATTCCCAGCTTAGGCGGAAACAAATGAGCAGAGTTTCTTTTACCCTGAAGCATCTGTTCCCCCAGTAAATAAATTCCTGGATGTTAGACGGGTTGTTACGGGTTGCTTCCTGGGAATGTGTGTGTGTGAGTGATTATGTTAAAAATATTTGTAATATACATAGAAGAGGGAAAAATAGATTGGTTAGAAAGGCGGGGTCCAAGTGCTAATAGCCCGATTCTACAAACACAAATAATAAACGCGCACACACACACACACACACACACACACACACACACACACACACACACACACACACACACACACACACACACACACACACACACACACACACACACACACACACACACACACACACACACACACACACACACACACACACACACTCAGTGGCATCAGTAGCTAGTGGCATCACTGGTGCATATAGTGTGGAGGACCGCGTAGAGCGGCCTGACCTGACGGCCAGGTGGGACGACCCGCCGTGGAACTGCTGTTTGTGTTTGTTGGGTGGTGACTGTGACTCTAGAGATTTGTGTAGATAGAGAACAACCGCCATCATCAATCTACTAGCACTTAGAGAATCACCAAGTGGAAGGCGACGACGGAGCACCATCGTCAACCATACATCATCATTACTCATCTAGTTGTGTGAGCAGGAAGCAAACTGGTATGTACCCCTCTCTGGTCAATTAATCAGGTGTACAGTGTGAGGTAAAATATTATCAAATTCTTGTTCAGGATAGCATATATGTTTAAAATCTCAGAGTGGCTCATTCTGGGTAAAGTTACCACTTACGGGAACTCGTAACACACGCACACACGCACGCGCACGCACGCACGCACTCAAGCCCACGTACGTATGCACGCACACACACATGCACACACACAGGCTACAAGGGGTTAACACCTTTCGTTGAAAGGGGATAAAACTCTCATAATCCACCACCTTTCTTGCCCCTTCTCTTACCCCCTTTCTTACCTGCCGTAAGCTGAACACCTCACCTCCTCTTAACCCCCATCCTACGCGCACACACGTTCTCTCTTTCTCTTCTCTCTCTCTCTCTCTCTCTCTCTCTCTCTCTCTCTCTCTCTCTCTCTCTCTCTCTCTCTCTCTCTCTCTCTCTCTCTCTCTCTCTCTCTTGTTCTCTCTCTCTTGCTGTCTCTCTCTTGTTCTCTCTTTCTTGTTCGCTCTCTCTTGCTCTCTTTTGCTCTCTCTCTCTTGCTCTCTTTCTCTTTTGCTCTCTCTCTCTCCCTTGCTCTCTCTTGCTCTCTCTCTTGACAAGGGGCAAAATGGCAGGAGGCCGCAACAGGGTCACGGGAAGCAGCCAGGGTGACCAAACGAAAGAAATGCTAACCCAAGTTCTGGAGGAATTCAGGAGGGAGATGAATGAAATGAGGATTACAATTAACAATCTGCAAAGTGAGCTGGCATCAGCAAGGGAGGAGATCAAATATCTCACAGAGAAAAATAGAGTCCGAGCATCAGATTATCATCCAAAGGGAAGGTGGGAATGTTACATTGGAAGAAAATGCCTCTGTACCTGAAACATTTACAGAACAACTGAAAAAGAGCTCAGAAGCAATGGACACAGTGAGGGAGGTAGCGATGCAGGCAGCTACGTCACAGGAAGCAGCAAGGTGCACCACTCAACTGCTGGAAAGAAAAAGATCAGTGGTAGTTGTAGGCATCAAAGAACAGGAAGGATCCAACAGGCAAGAATGGAATAGCAAGGATAGAGAGGCAGTACATGGGCTACTGAAGGGGTTACAGATGGAAGGGGCTGTACATAACATTGAGAAGGTTTTCAGGTTGGGCTGGTACAACAAGGACAGAAACCGACTTGTAAAGGTGGTGTTTACAAACGAAACCACGAAGGAGGATATTCTCGAAAGGAAGAGTCGTCTGCAGCATGTGGAGGGATACAAAAAAGTATTCCTGCAGAGGGACAGGATGAAGGAGAAGAGAGCCAGGGCAGCAGAGGCAAGGAGGAAGCGCAGGGAGAGAGGAGCAAACCAGGAAATCACAGCCCCCAACACAACAGTCCCAGAGACAAGAGGGGAACCCAAAACCAGACTCCCAGCAACACCAGAGGGGAGGGCAACACCACCACCCTCTTCTGCATAGAAACCCTCCCTTCCCCTCACTCTACCTGCCCCCACCCATCCCTCCCTCCCTCCCCCCCCCCACCTCATTCTGACCCTGACACCTCATCCCCATTCCCATCATGTCCCCCCTCCCACCTTTCCAATCCCTGTCCCCCCTCCCCCTTCGTCCCATACCCTCCCTATCCTCCCCCCTCACCCGGTATCCTCCATGTCCCCCCTATCTCCTTAACCCACACCCTACCTGTCCCCCCTTCCCTTAAACCCCCACCCCCCACCCCAAAATCCTCTGAGACCCTGCAAACCACCTTACAGATCTTCTCACCCACGGAACAGCTTCCCACACCAGCAGAATGCTCGCCAAGAAAGGGACATGAAAATGAACAGAAGAAAGTGAGCTTCAAGGCGATGTTCACTAACATAGATGGGATTACAAATAAAACAAGTGAACTTAGAGAATGGGCACTAGAAGAAAACCCAGACATAATAGCACTCACAGAAACAAAGCTCTCTAAAATCATAACAAACGCAGTGTTTCCACAGGGCTACTATGTAGTGAGGAAAGAGAGAGAAGGGAGAGGAGGAGGTGGTGTAGCTTTGCTACTAAGAGAAGGTTGGAGTTTCGAAGAGATGGTAATTCAGAACTGTGAAGGTTTCAGTGACTACATATCAGGCACCATAGCAAATGGAGGACAGAAAATTATAATAGTAGTCATATATAACCCCTCACCGAATGACAGAATACCCAGACAGGAATATGATAGAAACAACTTGGCCACCATCAATATAATAGAGACAGCAGCTTCTGTGGCTAGCTGGAATGGATCCAGACTTCTAATCATGGGAGACTTCAACTATGGGAAGATAGATTGGGGAAACAGAGACCAACATGGAGGACCAGACACATGGAGAGCTAAGCTGCTGGATGTGGCAACAAGAAACCTTCTAAGTCAACACGTCAAGGGACCGACAAGAATGAGAGGAGGGGATGAACCAGCCTTGCTTGATCTGATATTTACCCTAAATGAGTCGGATATAAGGGAAGTTAAGTTGGAAGCCCCATTGGGAATGAGTGATCATAGTGTATTGAGCTTTGAGTACCTGGTTGAGCTGGGAATTATCACCCCCAAAATTAGAACTGGGAAACAAAGGGCTGGAGAACCGAAAGGGAGACTATGAGGAGATGAATAAATTCCTATGGGATATACATTGGGACACAGAACTCGGAACCAAGTCCGTACAAGACATGATGGACTATGTCACCCAAAAATGTCAGGAGGCTGTAAGCAAGTTTGTCCCAGCCCGACAGGAAAAAACAGAGAAGAAAAGGAAGAATCCGTGGTTTAATAGGGAATGTATGAAAGCAAAGGAGCTGAACAAAAGGGCATGGAGGAACTTCCGTAATAACAGAACACCAGAAAGTAGAGAGAGATACCAGAGAACCAGTAACGAGTATGTCAGTGTGAGAAGAGCAGCTGAGAAAAGGTATGAAAATGATATAGCTAATAAAGCCAAGACCGAACCATAGCTACTACACAGTCACATCAGGAGGAAGTCAACAGTGAAGGACCAGGTGATGAAACTTAGGGTGGGCGAAGACAGGTACACAGAGAATGACAAAGAGGTGTGTGAAGAACTCAACAAAAGGTTCCAGGAGGTCTTTACAATAGAACAGGGAGAAATCACGGAGCTAGAAGAGGTGGCAGCAAACCAGGTGACCTTGGATAGGTTCGGAATTACAAGAGATGAGGTCAAGAAGCACCTATTGGAGCTGGATGTGAGAAAAGCTGTTGGGCTGGACGGAATCTCGCCATGGGTATTGAAAGACTGTGCAGGAGCACTTTGCTTACCACTCTCCATAGTGTATAGTAGATCACTGGAAATGGGAGACCTACCAGAAATATGGAAGACTGCTAATGTAGTACCAATATACAAAAAGGGTGACAGACAAGAGGCACTGAACTACAGGCCAGTGTTCTTAACTTGTATACCATGCAAGGTGATGGAGAAGATTGTGAGAAAAAATCTAGTAACACATCTGGAGAAAAGAGACTTCGTGACAACCCATCAACATGGGTTCAGGGAGGGTAAATCTTGCCCTACAGGCTTGATAGAATTCTACGATCAGGTGACAAAGATTAAGCAAGAAAAAGAAGGATGGGCAGACTGCATTTTTTTGGACTGTCGGAAAGCCTTTGACACAGTACCCCATAAAAGGTTGATGCATAAGCTGGAGAAACAGGCAGGAGTAACTGGAAGGGCGCTCCAGTGGATAAGGGAGTACATAAGCAATAGGAAGCAGAGAGTTACAGTGAGGGGTGAGACCTCAGACTGGCGTGAAGTCACCAGTGGAGTCCCACAGGGCTCTGTACTTGGACCTATCCTGTTTTTGATATACGTAAATGATCTCCCAGAGGGTATAGACTCATTCCTCTCAATGTTTGCTGACGACGCCAAAATTATGAGAAGGATTAAGACAGAGGAGGACAGCTTGAGGCTTCACAAAGACCTGGACAAGCTGCAGGAATGGTCGAACAAATGGCTGTTAGAGTTTAACCCAAGCAAATGTAATGTAATGAAGATAGGGGTAGGAAGCAGGAGACCAGATACAAGGTACCATTTGGGAGATGAAATACTTCAAAAGTAAGAGAGAGAGAAAGACCTGGGGGTTGATATCACGCTAGACCTGTCCCCTGAAGCTCATATCAAGAGGATAACATCAGCAGCATATGCCAGGTTGGCTAACATAAGAACGGCCTTTAGAAACTTGTGTAAGGAATCTTTCAGAACATTATATACCACATATGTCAGATTAATCCTGGAGTATGCGGCTCCAGCATGGAGTCCATATCTAGTCAAGCATAAGACTAAACTGGAAAAGGTTCAAAGGTTTGCCACCAGACTAGTTCCCGAGCTGAGAGGTATGAGCTACGAGGAGAGACTACGGGAATTAAACCTCACTTCGTTGGAAGACAGAAGAGTTAGGGGGGACATGATCACCACATTCAAGATTCTCAAGGGAATCGACAGGGTTGATAAAGGCAGGCTGTTTAACACAAGGGGCACACGCACTAGGGGACACAGGCGGAAACTGAGTGCCCAAATGAGCCACTGAGATAATAGAAAGAACTTTTTTAGTGTCAGAGTGGTTGACAAATGGAATGCATTAGGAAGTGATGTGGTGGAGGCTGACTCCATACACAGTTTTAAATGTAGATATGATAGAGCCCAATAGGCTCAGGAACCTGTACATCTGTTGATTGAGGTTGAGAGGCGGGACCAAAGAGCCAGAGCTCAACCCCCGCAAGCACAACTAGATGAGTACAACTAGGTGAATACACACACACACAGGTTTTCAGGCTTGGAAAGTACAAAAAGGACAGGGACCGAATGATAAAGGTGGTATTCATGAGCGAAATCACGAAAGAGGAACTGTTAGCAAGGAAGTGCTGTCTAGCAGGTGTAGAGAAGTTCAAAAAAGTATTCCTGTAGAGGGAAGAGAGAATACGGACAGCAGACGCGAGGAAGGAGCGCAGGGAGAGAGAAAGAAATCAGAGTACCACAACCCAGAACCCTACAATCCCAGAGGGAAGTGGAGAACCCTCCTCAAACAGTGCAACAGCCACTGGGATTGGGGCACCACCCCCCACATTCTACCCAACAGACACCCAACCTGCCCCATCCCCTGTCAGCCCCCCACTAAGTACCCACCTAGGGCACCCTCCCCCCACCCACCCCCCTCCTCCCACTCACCCCCCTTCTCCCACTCACCCCTCTCCCCAGGACGTCCCTTCTCCCCCATCCCCCAAGCCCTCCCTTCTCCCACATGCCTTCCCGTCTCTCCCACCCCCAAGCCCTCCCTTCCCCCCCTCCCCCCTAAGCCCCCCAATCTCCCCCACCCACCTAAGTCTTCTCCTCTCCCCCACTCCCCTAAACCCTCCCCTCTTCCTCACCCACCTCAGCCCTCCCTTTTCCCCCACGCCCCCCAAGCCCTCCACCCTTTTCTCCCCCCTCCCATATCCCCTATCCCCAAAGCCTCTCCTCCCCCCATGCTTCCCCAACCCTCCCTCTCTCACCCCCACCAACCCTCCCCCTCTTACCCACCCCCTGTACCATCCCCCTCTTACCCACCCCCTGTATCCTCCCCCTCTTACCCACCCCCTGTGCCCTCCCCCTCTTACCCACCCCCTGTTCCCTCCCCCTCTCCCCCACCATCCCAAGCCCTCCCTCCTCCACCAATCTCCCCGTGCCAGGTCCCCCCAGATCCCACTCACCCCAGATCCCAAAGGTCCCCCCCCAGAGAAGAAGCAGAAGAGAGTCAGTTTCAGGGTGATGTACTCGAACATAGATGGGATCACAAGCAAGACAAGTGAACTAAGGGAAAGAGCACAAGAAGTTAACCCAGATGTAATCGGACTCACTGAAACAAAACTCTCTGGAATCATAACGAATGCCGTGTTTCCCCAGGAGTACACAGTAATAAGGAAAGAGAGGGAAGTTAGGGGAAGAAGCGGAGTGGCCCTACTCATGAGAAAGGAATGGAGTTTTAGGGAGATTGCCATCCCGGGCTATGAGGAGTTCAGAGACTACATAGCAGGCACCATAACAATGGGAGGACCAAGAATAGTAGTAGCAGTAATATACAACCCTCCACCAAATGACAGAAGACCCAATCAAGAGTATGAAAACAACAACATGGCAGTTAACACTATAATTGAGAGGGCAGCCTCTGCTGCCTGTAGAAATAGATCCCCACCTGCTCATCATAGGCGACTTCAATCACGGAAAGATTGACTGGAGAACAAGGAACCGCATGGAGGCGAGGATACGTGGAGAGCCAAACCTATTGGAGGTGGTGACAAGCAACTTTTTAACCCAGCATGTCGGAGAACCCACAAGGATGAGAGGCAATGACGAACCAGCGAGACTCGACCTAGTCTTCACTCTGAACCGACTCCGACATAAGAGAAATCGGTTTTGAGGACCCCAGTAGGAATGAGCGACCACAGTGTATTGGTGTTTGAGTACTTGATTGAAGAAGGGTTATTGAACTCGAGGAGGGATACCGAAACCAAAAGGTTAGCATACCGAAAGGGAAACTATGAATTCCTAACAGATATAGCATGGGAAACAGAGCTCAGGGGAAAGACGGCCCAAGATATGATGGATTACATCACGCAGAAGTGCAAGGACGCAGCAAACAAGTTTGTCCCAGTCCAAAAGGAAAACAGAGAAATGAAAATGAGAAACCCATGGTTTAATCAGAGATATAGGCTAGCTAAGCAGCAAAGTAAAAGGGCATGAAGAAACTATAGGAATAACAGGACTCTGGAGAAAGAGAAAGATACCAGAATGCCAGGAATGAATATGTCAGGATGAGAAGAGAGGCAGAAGGACAATACGAAAATGACATCGCAAGCAAGGCAAAGACTCAGCCTAATTGTTGCATAGCCACATTAGGAGAAAAACAACAGTAAAGGAACAGGTTATGAAATTAAGTATAGGGCGGAAGGATTCACTACAAATGACAAGGAAGTGTGTGAGGAATTGAATAAGAAATTCCAGGAGGTCTTCACCTTAGAGCAAGGAGAAATTCCAGAGGTAAGTGAGGGAATAGCTAACCAGGAACCACTGGAAGAGTTTGAGATTACCAGTGGGGAAGTAAGGAAGTGTTTACTAGAGTGGATGTGACAAAGGCTATAGGCCCAGATGGAATCTCCCCTTGGGTTCTAAAGGAAGGAGCAAGAGAACTGTGCCTACCACTCTCCATAGTGTATAACAAATCACTGGCAACAGGGGAACTGCCAGATATTTGGAAAGCAGCTAACATAGTCCGATATACAAGAAAGGGGATAGACAGGAGGCACTTAACTACAGGCCAGTGTCCCTAACCTGCATACCATGCAAGCTGATGGAGAAGATTGTGCGAAAAAAAACTAGTGGAGCATCTGGAGCGAAGGAACTTTGTAACACAGCATCAACATGGGTTCATGGATGCAGATCCTGCCTCACAGGGTTACTTGAATTCTACGACCAGGCAACAAAATAAGGCAAGAAGAGAAGGGTGGCAGACTGCATATTTTTGGATTGTCAGAAAGCCTTTGACACAGTGCCACACAAGAGGCTAGTGCGAAAGTTGGAGATGCAGGCTGTAGTGAAAGGGAAGGTACTCCGGTGGATAGAGGAGTACCTAAGCAACAGGAGACAACGAGTCTGTGTGAGGGGTGAGGTCTCAGATTGGCGAGACGTCACAAGTGGAGTCCCGCAGGGGTCAGTCCTTGGACCTATACTCTTTCTGGTATATGTAACTGATCTCCCAGAGGGTATAGATTCGTTCCTCTCAATGTTTGCCGACGATGCAAAAATTATGAGGAGGATTGAAACAGAGGATGATAGTAGGAGGCTACAAGATGACCTGGACAGACTGAGTGAATGGTCCAACAAGTGGCTGTTGAAGTTCAACCCGAGTAAATGCAAAGTAATGAAACTAGGCAGTGGAAACAGGAGGCCAGACACAGGATACAGAATAGGAGATGAAGTACTTAATGAAACAGACTGAGAGAAAGATCTAGAGTTGATATCACACCAAACCTGTCTCCTGAAGCCCACACAAAAAGAATAACGTCTGCGGCATATGCCAGGCTGGCTAACATCAGAACAGCGTTCAGGAACCTGTGTAAGAATTATTCAGAATCTTGTACACCACATATGTAAGACCAATCCTGGAGTATGCGGCCCCAGCATGGAAACCCGTACCTTGTCAAGCACAAGACGAAGCTGGAAAAAGTCCAAAGGTATGCCACTAGACTAGTCCCAGAACTAAGAGGCAAGAGTTACGAGGAAAGGCTGCACGAAATGCACCTTACGACCCTGGAGGACAGAAGAGTTAGGAGAGGACATGATCACAACCTACAAAATCCTCAAGGTAATCGACCGGGTAAACAAGGATAACTATTCAACACTGGTGGTACGCTAACAAAGGGACACAGGTGGAAACTGAGTACTCACATGAGCCAAAGGGACATTAGAAGGAACTTTTCCAGTGTCAGAGTAGTTTACGGATGGAATGCATTAGGCAGTGATGTGGTGGAGGCTGACTCCATACACAGTTTCAAATGTAGATATGATAGAGCCCGGTAGGCTCTGGAACCTGTACACCAGTTGATTGACAGTTGAGAGGCGGGACCAAAGAGCCAAAGCTCAACCCCCGCAAGCACAAATAGGTGAGTACTCACACACACACACACACACACACACACACACACACACACACACACACCTAATTTTCACCCAGAATGTAGAAGACGTCGAGAATTTGGAACATGAAATACCTCTAGGGGCCGGTGACCATTGTGTCCTAGTCTTTGACTACATGATGGAACTCACACTTGTGGCCAAGGTACAAGAGGTTTGGAAAAGGAGAGCTGACTACAGGAAAGGGGACTATAGGAGGATAAGGGACACTCTGGGAGAAGTGCAATGGAAGGACAAAATTAGAGGAAAAACTGTCCAAGATATAATGAACCTAGTCATACGGAAATGCCAGGAGGCCGAGGAGAGATTTATACCATCAGTAAAGGAAAAAAGTAAGAGGGAATATAATAACGCATGGTTTTATAGATAGTGTCAGGAAGAAAAAATGAGAAGCAGTAGGGAGTGGAGGAAGTACAGAAGACAAAGGACAAAGGACAACAAGATCAGATGCAACAGAGGTAAAAACGATTACCTTATCATAAAAAGAGTATCGGAAAGAAATTATGAGAACGATTTTGCGATCAAAGCGAAAAAGCAGCCTAAATTACTAAATTGCCATATTAGAAGAAAAATGTCGGGGAACGACCAAGTGACAAGACTAAAGAAAACAGAGGGGGGAATATGCGGAAAAGGACAACGACATCTGTGAGGCACTGAATGCCAGTTTCCATGGAGTGTTCACAACCGAGCCTGAGCAGCTCGCAATGTTAGAAGAGATTACACTAGATGAAAGACTATCAGATATAAAGGTGACAGCAGAGGAGGTAATGAAACAGTTGACAACACTGGAGGCAACTAAAGCAGTTGGACCAGACAAAGTATCACCGTGGATACTAAAAGAGGCAGCACAGACCCTCAACGTGCCTCTGGCAAGGATCTTTAATGAATCACTTATGTCGGGAGAATTGCCCAATTGCTGGAAGAGGGCAAATGTCGTACCGATTTTTCAAGAAAGGAGATAGGGAGGAGGCACTTAACTACAGACCCGTATCACTGACAAGCATCCCCTGCAAAATACTTGAAAGAATAATTAGGCTAAGACTTGTTGAGCACCTGGAGAAAATAAGGTTTATAAACAAACATGAACATGGGTTCTGGAAAGGAAAATCTTGCCTAACACACCTTTTGGAATTAATTCTATGATAAAATAACAAGGATAAGGCAGGACAGTGAAGATTGGGCAGACTACATATTTCTGGACTGTCAAAAGGCCTCTGATACAGTACCGCACATGAGACTGCAATTCAAACTTGAGAGGTAGACGGGAGTAAGCGAAAAGGCCCTAGTAAGGATAAAGAACTACCTAACAGGAAGGAACCAGATAGCTACGGTAAAGGGCGACTAGTTGGTCTGGGGAACAGTAACGAGTGGAATACCTCAAGGATCGGTGCTGGGACCTATTCTATTTCTAATATACGTTAATGACATGTTAACACGAGTAGAATCCTACATGTCGTTGTAGGCAGATGACGAAAAGGTGACGAGAAGAGCTGTGACAGATGAGGATTGTAGGATCCTCCAAGAGGACTTGAACAGTTTGAGAGATGGTCAGAAAAATGGCTACTGGAATTCAACACGAGCAAATGTAAAGTTATGGTAATGGGATTAGGTGACAGGAAACCAAAGGAACATTATACAATGAAGGGGAACTGCCTACCTGTGACGACTCGAGAAAGAGACCGGAGCATGGACGTAACACCTAATGTAACTCCTGAGGCAAATGTAAATAGGATGTCAACAGCAGCGTTCTATACACTGGCAAAAGTTAGAACATCATTCAGAAACCTAAGTAAGGAGACATTTAGGGCGCTTTACATTGCCTGTGTGAGGCCAGTCTTGGAGTATGCCGCCCTATCATGGCGTCCCCACCTGAAGAAAACACATAAGGAAACTGGAAAATGTTCAGAAGTTTGCAACAAAACTCGTCCCAGCGTTATGAGGGGTGGGGTATGAAGAGCGCCTGAAGGAACTGAGCCTGACGACACTAGAATAAAAAGAGGTGAATGGGGGATATGACAGGAACATATAAAATACTCAGGGGGGATTGGAAGTGGAAATAGACGAAATGTGCACACTGAATACTAACAGAACGAGGTAACGTGGGTGGAAGCTGGAAACTCAGATGAGTCTCAGAGATGTTAGGAAGTTTTCTTTTAGTGTGAGAATAGTGGAAAAATTAATGGACTTAAGGAGCAGGTTGAGCAAGTGAACTCTACTCATAGATTTGAAAGTAGATATGACAGACAAATAGGACAGGAGTCATTGTTATAAACAACCAGTGCCTAGAAAGTCGGGATCTAAGAGTCAATGCTCGATCCTCCAGGCACATATAGGTGAGTTCACACACACACACACACACACACACACATCGCTGTGTGTGTGTGTGTATAGACTCAATCCTCTCAACGTTTGCTGATGATGGAAAAATTATGAGAATAATCAAGTTAGATGAGGATAGACAGAGACTGCAGGACGCCCTGGACAAACTGGAGAAATGGGCTAGAAAATTGCTACTAAAGTTCAATTCAGGAAACTGTAAAGTAATGAAATTAGGCGAAGGAAACAGGAGGCTGACCACAAGGTAAACACAAATGAGTCATAGAGATGGTAGAAAGTTTTCATTTTGCGTTAGAGTTGTGGGGAAATCGAATGAACGAAAGGAGCAGATTGTTGAAACAAACACTATTCATATCTTTAAAACTAGGTATGATAGAGAACAAGGAAACGAGTCATTGTTTTAAACAACTTACGGGAAGAGAGGCGGGATCAAGGAGCCAATACTCGATCCTGCAGACACAAATAGGTAAGTACAAATAGGTGAGTACACACTCACACACACACACACACATACACACACACACACACACACACACACACACACACACACACACACACACACACGCTTCTCGCTGGAAGACAGAAGAGTTAGGGGGGAAATGATCACCACATTCAAGATTTCAAGGGAATCGACAGGGTGATAAAGACAGGCTATTTAACACAAGGGGCACACGCACTTGGGGACACAGGTGGAAACTGAGTGCCCAAATGACCCACAGAGATATTAGAAAGAACTTTTTTAGTGTCAGAGTGGTTGAGAAATGGAATGCATTAGGAAGTAATGTGGTGGAGGCTGACACCATACACAGTTTCAAGTGTAGATATGATAGAGCCCAATAGGCTCAGGAACCTCTACACCTGTTGATTGACGGTTGAGAGGCGGGACCAAAGAGCCAGAGCTCAACCCCGCAAGCACAACTAGGTGAGTACAACTAGGTGAGTATACACACTCACAAGTTTGCACTGAATGCAAGTTTCCATGGAGTGTTCACAACCGAGCCTGAGTGGCTCCCATTGTTAGAAGAGATTACCCTAGATGAAAGACTATCAGATATAGAGGTGACAGCAGAGGAGGTAATGAAACAGTTGACAAAACTGGATGCAACTAAAGCGGTTGGACCAAACAAAGTATCACCGTGGATACTAAAAGAGGTAGCGCAGGCTCTCAGCGTGCCTCTGGCAAGGATCTTTAATGAGTCACTTATGTCGGGAGAATTGCCCAATTGCTGGAAGAGGGCAAATGTCGTACCGATTTTCAAGAAAGGAGACAGGGAGGAGGCACTTAACTACAGACCCGTATCATTGACAAGCATCTCCTGCAAAATACTTGAAAGAATAATTAGGCTAAGACTTGTTGAGCACCTGGAGAGCATTGGGTTTGTAAACAAGCACCGACATGGGTTCTGGACAGGGAAATCATGCCTAACAAAATTTAGGAATTCTATGACAAAGTAACAAGGATAAGGCAGGACAGAGAAGGCTGGGCAGACTGCATATTTCTTGACAGCCAAAAGGCCTTTGATACAGAACCGAACATGAGACTGCTATACAAACTTGAGAGGCAGGCAGGAGTAAGCCGAAAGGCCCTAGCATGGGTGAGGAACTACCAAACAGGAAGGAGCCAGAGGGTAATGGTAAGGGGCGAGAAGTCGGACTGGTGAACAGTAACGAGTGGAGTACCTCAAAGATCGGTGCTGGGACCAATCCTCTTTCTAATTTACGTAAATGATATGTTTACAGGAGTGGAATCATACATGTCAATGTTTACGGATGACGCAAAATTAATGAGAAGAGTTGTGACAGATGAGGATTGTAGGATCCTCCAAGAGGACTTGAACAGGTTGCAGAGATGGTCAGAGAAATGGCTACTGGAGTTCAACACCAGTAAATGTAAAGTTATGGAAATGGGATCAGGTGTTAGATGATCAAAGGGACAGTACACAGTGAAGGGGGAACTGCCTACCTGTAACGATTCGAGAAAGAGACCTAGGAGTGGATGTGACTCCTAATCTAAGTCCTGAGGCACATATAAATAGGACAACGACAGCAGCGTACACTGGCGAAAATTGGAACTTCATTCAGAAACCTGAGTGAGGAGGCTTTTAGGGCGCTTTACACTGCCTACGTGAGACCAGTCTTAGAGTATGCCGCGCCATCAAGGAGCCCCCACCTGAAGAAACACATAAGGAAACTGGAGAAGGTTCAGAGGTTTGCGACGAGGCTTGTCCCAAAGTTACGAGGGATGGGATATGAAGAGCGTCTGAGGGAACTGAACCTTACGACACAAGAGAAAAGAAGGGAGAGAGGAGATATGATAGGAACATATAAAATACTCAGGGGAATTGACAAAGTGGAAATAGAGGAAATGTTCACACGTAATAATAACAGAACGAGGGGACATGGGTGGAAACTGGAAACTCAAATGAGTCACAGAGACGTTAGGAAGTTTTCTTTTAGCGTGAGAGTAGTGGAAAAATAGGATGCACTTTGGGAACAGGTTGTGGAAGCTGAAACTCTATTCATACTTTTAAAATTAGGTATGATAGGGAAATGGGACAGGAGTCATTGCTGTAAACAACCGATGGCTGGAAAGGCGGGACCCAAGAGCCAATGCTCGATCCTGCAAGCACAAATAGGTGAGTACAAATAGATGAGTACACACACACACACACACACACACACACACATACACACACACACACACACACACACACACACACACACACACACACACACACACACACACACACACACACACACACACATGCACACACACACACACACACACACCTTGGGGAATGAGTTATCACAGAGTATTGATCTTTGAGTACTTGGTAGAGTTTTGACTTATCTCCCCCAAAAAAGAACTAGAAAACAAAAGGCTGGCATACCGAAATGGCAATTATGAGGGGATGGGAAGTTTCCTAAGGGACATACCA
>NC_091203.1:3885524-3900524 GCF_040958095.1 Procambarus clarkii
ATGAAGATGAGAAACCCAGGGTTTAATCAGAGATGTAGGATAGCTAAGCAACAAAGTAAGAGGGCATGAAGAAACTATGGGAATAACAGGACACTTGAGAGCAGAGAAAGATACCAGAGTGCCAGGAATGAATATTTCAGGATGAGAAGAGAGGCAGAAAGACATCACGAAAATGACATCGCAAGCAAGGCAAAGACTCAACCTAAATTGCTGCACAGCCACTTCAGGAGAAAAACAACAGTAAAGGAACAGTTAATGACATTAAGGACCTGAAGGAGACTCCCCACCAATACCAGATACAAACCGTCACTCAGGGAGATGGAGATGCTAGTGTTGAGGGGACTTCTACAAAACAACCCTCATTAGCGGAATTGTTTAAGGATTCACTACAAACGACAAGGAAGTGTGTGAGGAACTGAATAAGAAATTCCTAGAGGTCTTCAACTTAGAGCAAGGAGAAATTCAAGAGATAAGAGACTGAATAGTTAACCAGGAACCACTAGAAGAGTTTGAGATTACCAGTGAGGAAGTAAGGAAGATTTTACTTGAGTTGGATGTGACAAAGGCTATAGTATCAGGTGGAATCTCCCTTTGGTTACTAAAGGAAGGTGCAGAAGCACTGTGCCTGCCACTCTCTATATTGTATAACAAATAACTGGCAACAGGGAAAACTGGCAGAAATTTGGAAAGCAGCTAATGTAGTCCCGATATACAAGGAAGAGGATAGACAGGAGGCACTGAACTACAGGCCAGTGTCTCTAACCTACATACCATGAACGCTGATGGAGAAAATTGTGCGAAGTAAGTTAGTGGAACATCTGGAGCGAAGGAACTTTGTAACACACCATCAACATGGGTTCAGGGATGGCAAGTCCTGCCTCACAGGGTTAATTGAATTCTACGACCATGCATAAAAAATCAGGTAAAAAAGAGAGGGATGGGCAGACTGATTTTTTTTGATTGCCAGAAAGCCTTTGATACAATACCAACGAAGAGGTTAGTGAAAAAAAGCTAGAGATGCAGGCTGCAGTGAAAGGGAAAGTACTCCATTGGATAAGGGAGTACCTAAGCAACAGAAGACAACGAGTCACGGTGAGGGGTGAGGTCTCTGATTGGCGAGACGTCACGAGTTGAGTCCCGAAAGGGTCAGTCCTTGGACCTATACTGTTTCTGATATATGTAAATGATCTCCCAGAGGGAATAGACTCGTTTCTCTCAATGTTTGTTAATGACGCCAAAATTATGAGGAGGATTGAAACAGAGGAGGATAGTAGGAGGGTATAAGACGACCTGGACAGATTGAATGAATGGTCCAACAAATGGCCGCTCAAGTTCAACCCGAGTAAATGCAAAGTAAAGAACCTAGGCGGCGGAAACATAAGGCCAGACATAGGATATAGAATAGGAGATGAAGTACTTCATGTAATGGACAGAGAGAGAATGAGCTAGGAGTTGATATCACACCAAACCTGTCTCCTGAAGCCCACATAAAAAGAATTACGTCTGCGGCATACGCGAGACAGGCTAACATCAGAACAGCGTTCAGGAACCTGAGTAAGGAATCATTCAGAATCTTGTATACCACATATGTAAGACCAATCTTGGAGTATGCGGCCCCAGCATGGAGCCCGTGCCTTGTCAAGGACAAGACGAAGCTGGAAAAAGTTCAGAGGTATGCCACTAGACTAGTCCAGGAGGTAAGAGGCTTGAGTTACGAGGAAAGGCTGCGAGAGATGCACCTTACGACACTGGAAGGCAGAAGAGTAAGGGGAGACATGATCACCACCTACAAAATCCTCAGGGGAATTGACAGGGTAGACAAGGATAAACTATTCAACACTGGCGATACGCGAACATGGGGACACAGGTGAAAACTGAGTACCCAAATGAGCAACAGGGACGTTAGAAAGAACTTTTTCAGTGTCAGTAGTTAACAGGTGGAATGCATTAGGCAGCCTCCATACCATACAGGAGAGACTACGGGAATTAATCCTCACTTCGCTGGAAGACAGAAGAGTTAGGGGGGACATGATTACCACATTCAAGATTCTGAAGGGAATTAATAGGGTAGATAAAGACAGGCTATTTAACACAAGGGGCACACGCACAAGGGGACACAGGTGGAAACTGAGTGCCCAAATGAGCCACAGAGATATTAGAAAGAACTTTTTTAGTGTCAGAATGGTTGACAAATGGAATGCATTAGGAAATGATGTGGTGGAGGCTGACTCCATACACAGTTTCAAGTGTAGATATGATAGAGCCCAATAGGCTGAGGAATCTGTATACCTGTTGATTGACGGTTGAGAGGCAGGACCAAAGAGCTAGAGCTCAACCCCAGCAAGCACAACTAGGTGAGTTCAACAAATTGAGTACACACACACACACACACACACTCAAAGATCATTGACGGTTGAGAGGCGGGACCATAGAGCCAGAGCTCAATCCCAGCAAGCACAACTACGTGAGTTCCACTAGGTGAGTACACACACACACACACACACACACGAATATACGTATAAAAACACACGTATAAAGAGAATAACGTCTGCGGCATATGCGAAGCTGGCTAACATCAGAACAGCGTTCAGGAACCTATGTAAGGAATCATTCAGAATCTTGTACATCACATATGTAAGACCAATCCTGGAGTATGCGGCCCCAGCATGGAGTCCGTACCTTGTCAAGCACAAGACGAAGCTGGAAAAAGTCCAAAGGTATGCCACTAGACTAGTCCCAGAACTAAGAGGCATGAGTTACGAGGAAAGGCTGCGGGAAATGCACCTTACGACCCTGGAGGACAGAAGGGTAAGAGGAGACATGATCACAACCTACAAAATCCTCAGGGGAATCGACCGGGTAAACAAGGATAAACTATTCAACACTGGTGGTACGCGAATAAACGGACACAGGTGAAAACTGAGTACCCACATGAACCACAGGTGGAAACTGAGTACCCACATGAGCCACAGGGACATTAGACGGAACTTTTTCAGTGTCATAGTAGTTAACGGATGAATGCATTAGGCAGTGATGTGGTGGTTACCTTGAGGTGCTTCCGGGGCTTAGCGTCCCCGCGGCCCGGTCGTCGACCAGGCCTCCTGGTTGCCGGACTGATCAACCAGGCTGTTGGACGAGGCTGCTCGCAGCCTGACGTATGAGTCATAGCCTGGTTGATCAGGTATCCTTTGGAGGTGCATATCCAGTTCTCTCTTGAACACTGTGAGGGGTCGGCCAGTTATGCCCCTTATGTGTAGTGGAAGCGTGTTGAACAGTCTCGGACCTCTGATGTTGATAGAGTTCTCTCTCAGAGTACCAGTTGCACCTCTGTTTTTCAACGGGGGTATTCTGCACATCCTGCCATGTCTTCTGGTCTCATGTGATGTTATTTCTGTGTGCAGGTTTGGGACCAGCCCCTCTAATATTTTCCACGTGTAAATTATTATGTACCTTTCCCGCCTGCGCTCAAGGGAGTACAGTTTTAGGCTCTTTAGTCGGTCCCAATAGTTTAGATGTTTTACTGAGTGGATTCTAGCAGTAAAGGATCTCTGCACGCTCTCCAGGTCAGCAATTTCTCCAGCTATGAAAGGTGCTGTCATTGTGCAGCAGTACTCTACTCTAGAGAGCACAAGCGTTTTGAAAAGTATCATCATCGGTATAGCATCTCTAGTGTGAAAAGTTCTTGTTATCCAACCTGCCATTTTTCTTGCAGTTGTGACGGCTACTTTATTGTGTTCTTTAAAGGTAAGGTCTTCCGACATGAGTACACCCAGATCCTTTACATTGCCTTTTCGTTCTATGTTATGATATGCCTGAGTTTTATACGTAGTTTTTATATTTTCATTTTTTCCATAGCGCATGAGCTGGAACTTATCTTCGTTAAACACCATATTATTTTCTGTAGCCCATAGAAAGACCTGATCTACATCTGACTGGAGGTTCGCCGTGTCCTCTATGTTGCCTACTCTCATGAAGATCCTAGTGTCATCTGCAAAGGATGATACAGTGCTATAGGTTGTGTTCTTGTCTATGTCCGAAATGAGGATGAGAAAAAGTACTGGAGCAAGCACAGTACCCTGGGGGACTGAGCTCTTCACGGTTGATGGGCTGGATTTTATTTTGTTGACTATTACACATTGGGTTCTGTTGGTCAGGAAATTGTAGATCCATCTGCCTATTTTTCCGGTAATTCCTTTTGAACGCATTTTATGTGCAATAACACCATGGTCACATTTATCAAAAGCTTTTGCGAAATCTGTGTAAATTACATCTGCGTTATGTTTGTCTTCCATAGCATCTAATGCCATATCATAGTGGTCAAGCAACTGCGACAGGCAAGAGCGCCCTGTTCTGAAACCATGTTGTCCGGGGTTATGGAGTTGCTGTGATTCCATGTATTTTGTGATTTTACTTCTTAGCACTCTCTCAAAAAATTTTATGATGTGCGATGTTAGTGCTATCGGTCTGTAATTTTTTGGCTCTGCCTTATTTCCTCCTTTATGAAGTGGTGCTATCTCTGCTGCTTTTAGTATATCAGGAATAACGCCAGTATCTAGGCTTTGTCTCCACAGAATGTGGAGGGCCTGCGATAGTGGTTTTTTACAGTTCTTTATGAATATGGAGTTCCAAGAATCCGGGCCTGGTGCAGAGTGCATAGGCATACTGTTTATGGCTTCTTCAAAATCCAGTGGGGATAGGGTGACGTCTGATATATGATTTGATATTGGTATCGTATCCATGAAAAATTCATTTGGGTTATCAATCTTTAGTGTGTTTAATGGCTCGCTGAAAACAGAGTCGGACTGCGTCCTCAGTAGCTCGCTCATTTCTTTGTTGTCATCGGTGAAAGTTCCATCTCCCTTTCGCAGGGGCCCGATACTAGATGTGGTTTTTGATCTTGATTTTGCATAGGAGAAAAAATATTTCGGATTTCTTCCTATTTCAGTGGAGGCTGACTCCTTACACAGTTTCAAATGTAGATAAGTTAGAGCCCTGTAGGTTCAGGAACCTGTACACCAGTTGATTGACATTTGAGAGGTGGGACCAAGAGCCAAAGCTCAACCCCCCACAAGCACAAATAGATGAGTACACAGGAATAACAGGACACTGGAGAGCAGAGAAAGATACCAGAATGCCAGGAATGAATATGTCAGGATGAGAAGAGAGTCAGAAAGACAAAACGAAAATGACATCGCAAGCAAGACAAAGACTCAGCCTAAATTGCTGCATAGCCACATCAGGAGAAAAACAACAGTAAAGGAACAGGTTATGAAAATAAAGATAGGGGCGGAAGGATTCACTACAAACGACAAAGAAGTGTGTGAGGAACTGAATAAGAAATTCCATGAGGTCTTCACTTTATAGCAAGGAGAAATTCCATAGATAAGAGAGGGAATAGCTAATCAGGAACCACTGGAAGAGTTTGAGATTACCAGCGGGGTAGTAAGGAAGTGTTTACTAGAGTTGGATGTGACAAAGGCTATAGGCTCAGATGGAATTTCCCCTTGGATACTAAAGGAAGGAGCAGAAGAACTGTGCCTACCATAGTGTATAACAAATCACTGGCTACAGGGGAACTGCCAGATATTTGGAAAGCTATAACACTATTAAGCTATAAGACAACGTAGTCTCAATATACAAGATAGGGAACAGACAGGAGGCACTGAACTACAGGTCAGTGCCCCTAACCTGCATACCATGCAATCTGATGGAGAAGATTGTGCGAAGAAAGCTAGTGGAGCATCTGGAGCGAAAGAACTTTGTAACACAGCATCAACATGAGTTCAGGTATGGCAGGTCCTGCCTCACAGGGTTACTTGAATCCTACGACCAGGCAACAAAAATAAGACAACAAAGAGACTGGTGGGCAGACTGCATATTTTTGGATTGTCAGAAAGCCTTTGATCAGTACCACACAAGAGACTAGTGAAAAAGCTGGAGATGCAGGTTGGAGTGAAAGGGAAGGTACTCCATTGGATAAAGGAGTACCTAAGCAACAGGAGACAACGAGTCAGTGTGAGGGCCTGAGGTCTCAGATTGGCGAGACGTTTCAAGTGTAGTCCTGCAGGGGTCAGTCCTTGGACCCATATTGTTTCTGATATATGTAAATGATCTCCCAGAGGGTATAGAATCGTTTCTCTCAATGTTTGCCGATGATGCAAAAATGATGAGGAGGATTGAAACAGAGGATGATAGTAGGAGGCTGCAAGATGACCTAGACAGACTGAGTGAATGGTCCAACAAATGGCTGTTGAAGTTCAACCCGAGTAAATGCAAAGTAATGAAACTAGGCGGTGGAAACAGGAGGCCAGATACAAGATACAGAATAGGAGATGAAGTCCTTCATGAAACGGACAGAGAGAAAGATCTAGGAGTTGATACCGCGACAAACCTGTCTCCCGAAGACCACATCAAAAGAATAAAATCTGCGGTGTATGCGAGGCTGGTTAACATCATAACTGCCTTCAGAAACCTGTGTAAGGAATTCTTCAGAACTTTGTTTACCATGAATGTAAGACCAATCCTGGTGTATGCGGCCCCAGCATGGAGCCCGTACATTGTAAACCACAAGACGAAGGTGGATAAAGTTCAGCGGTATACCACTAGGCTAGTCCTAGAATTAAGAGGCTTGAGTAATGAGGAAAGGCTACGTGAACTGCATCTCACGTCGCTGGAAGACAGAAGAGATCAGGGAGACATGATAACCACACACAAAATACTCAGGGGAATTGACAGGGTAAACAAGGATGGACTATTTAACACTGGTGATACACGCACAAGTGGACACAATTGAGTACCCAAATGAGCCGCAAAGACATTTAAAAGAACTTTTTTCAGTGTCAGAGTAGTTAGTAAATGTACTGCACTAGGAAGTAATGTGGTGGAGGCTGCCTCCATACACAGTTTCAAATGTAGGTATGATAGATCCCGAGAAGCTCGGGAATCTGTACACCAGTAGAGTGATGGTTTCGGGGCAGGACCAAAGAGCGAAAGCTCAGTCCCCGCAAGCACAACTAGGTGAGTGCACACGAGAGAGAGAGAGAGACAGACAGACGGAAAGAGAAGAGGTAGAGGAATGAGCGACAAAGAGGGGGTGGGGTGGGGAAGTGATTAACATATCTAAGAGTATAATACTAATATTTGTCTCGTTCACTTCCCACCACAACACTGTCACCTCTCACCACAACACACACGACTATCACCTCCCACCACAACACTCAAGACGGAGTCGACTGTTGGCAGCCGTGGAGTGAGGACGTTTCTCGACCCTCCGTGGCTGTTGGAGTTGTTTGCTGTTTTGGTCGCCAGGTGGTGTGGGCGTCATTGCCCTACCAGTTTTGTTGCCTGCCTGGCTGCGTTGACGTGGCAGTTCTGACATGGGGGGCCATCTTCCTCCTGTTCAGCGTGTGAACTCCGTGGGCCTGGAGTTTACTTGTAAGGCTGGTTATCCGACCGTCGAGATGGTGATGTGTGACATGCTTCGTGTTCCGGTGGAAGCTGTTTACGGTGTGGAGCTAGTTTCGGCCCATCGGGTTGTTATTAAGTTCGTGGGGGAGGAGGAGTACCGGGACTTCCTCCGTCGGTACGAGGGGCGTACGTGGCCGTTGCCAGACGATGCCGGCTCTGTGGCGATTTCGGACCGCAGTGGTGCCCTGACTTGTCAGTATCCATGGTGCGCCCCTGGAATTCCCTGATGACCTCCTCCGGCGTTACTTCGGGGGTTTTGGTACTGTTGTCAGCGTGCGGGTGAACACGCTCTCCTCGGGGCGGTATGCTGGGAGGCGTACAAACATTCGCACGTTGGGGATGCGCCTGCGGTCGGATATACCTTCTTCTGTCCGGCTTATGGGGTACTACGTCCGGGTGTATTATGCCCGGCAGTCTCGTACCTGTTTCCGGTGTGGCCTGTTGGGGCATCAGGCTGCCGGATGCTCTGAGGCCCCTGCTGCTCCTGTCAACTTGTTCCGCGACGAGGATTTCCCGCCGCTCCCTCTGGAGGCAGTCTCCGGTGATGTTGATGAGGTGGTGCGCGTCCCGTCTGCTGCTGCAGCTTCCCCGGCGGCGCCTGCTGTTCCTCCGGTTCTTGTCGTCCCTCCTCCGGTTCTTGAGGTACCGTCGGTTGGTCTGCCTGATCCTGTTGCTGTTCCAACTGCTCCCATGGGCCTTCCTGGAGCTCCCTGTGTGACGTCGCTGTCTTCTCCCTCGTCTTCTGATGCTGCGCCTGGCCCTGTGTCCGTGACTCGGGTCCCGGATGTGCTTGGTGCTGGGGTGACTGCGGAGCCTCCTGCTGTGTGTGGCCCGGTTCCTCCTGTGGTAGAGGCTGCTGCCGTCCTGGCGTCGGTTCCTTCGGCTCGTGGTACCCGTGTTTCTGGGTCACTTACCGGCTCGGACGATATCCGGCCGGTGCCCAAACGTTCCCGGCGTTCGTCTTCTTCCTGGGCCGACATTGGTGACTTCAGTGACTGTAGGGCTTCGGATGTTGACAGTGTGGATACGGATGCGTCGATGTCTCCGCGGTTCGTGGTGGCGGAGGTCCATGTGCCTGCCGGTGCTGGTGCCTGTGTCTCGGACGTGCCTTCGGTTCTTTCTCCGCCGGGGGACTCTCCGCAGTGGGGGGTGGTGGCTTCCGCTGCCAGGGATGGTGTGGACTCTGGTGCTGGGCGTGGCCTGGTGGTGACGTTACGGAAGGATGCACGCCGTCCGGGTTCCCTGCTGTCGTCTGGTGGTGTGCCCGGGGCCGCGGGTACCCTTGTGGTGCGGGTGCGCGTTGGGGCCCTGGGGGACGTGTTGCCGGCGTCTGTGATGCCACCGGGTCACTGGTCGAAGATTGCCGAGTTACTGCTGTCTGACGGACCGGAGTGCTTTCGTGGGGGGCAAGTTCCCTTCCTGTGGGGGCGAGTGGCGACTTCTCGCCTCATGAGTTCTACCATCTGGGTCCCCAGTTTGCAGGTGTTTGTTGCCCCGGTTCCGGATGTTATGGCGTCCCCGGTGGATGGACGAGACCCTTGGCAATGGGTGCTCTGGGAGGCGTTCAATGTAAGATTCCCGCGGGCCAAGTTCCCGGGCAAGTATGTGCTCTGATTTCTTGCGTATTTGCTCTATGACATGCTGTGTGCCCTTCTGGCTGTTTGTTTGCCCTGTTCTGTTATGTGCTTCTGCCTCTCCCTTTGTGCGTAGCTTTGCCGTGTGGCATATTAGTTTCTAGTGCTTGGCGTCACTCGTTTCGCGTTTTGGCTTAGCATTTCGCCTTTCCTGGCTTTGCGATTCACCCTTCACGGGTACGCCGGGGCGCATCCGATCCCACGATCGTCGTCGCCCCTAACTCAACAACAACAACAACAACACTCAAGACTGTCACCTCCCACCACAACACACACGACTGTCGCCTCCCACCACAACACTCAAGACTGTCACCTCCCACCACAACACTCAAGACTGTCACCTCCCACCACAACACTCAAGACTGTCACCTCCCACCACAACACTCAAGACTGTCACCTCCCACCACAACACTCAAGACTATCACCTCCCACCACAACACTCAAGACTGTCACCTCCCACCACAACACTCAAGACTGTCACCTCCCACCACAACACTCAAGACTGTCACCTCCCACCACAACACTCAAGACTGTCACCTCCCACCACAACACACACGACTGTCACCTCCCACCACAACACTCAAGACTATCACCTCCCACCACAACACTCAAGACTGTCACCTCCCACCACAACACACACGACTGTCACCTCCCACCACAACACTCAAGACTGTCACCTCCCACCACAACACTCAAGACTGTCACCTCCCACCACAACACTCAAGACTGTCACCTCCCACCACAACACTCAAGACTGTCACCTCCCACCACAACACTCAAGACTGTCACCTCCCACCACAACACTCAAGACTATCACCTCCCACCACAACACTCAAGACTGTCACCTCCCACCACAACACACACGACTGTCACCTCCCACCACAACACTCAAGACTGTCACCTCCCACCACAACACTCAAGACTGTCACCTCCCACCACAACACTCAAGACTGTCACCTCCCACCACAACACTCAAGACTGTCACCTCCCACCACAACACTCAAGACTGTCACCTCCCACCACAACACTCAAGACTGTCACCTCCCACCACAACACTCAAGACTGTCACCTCCCACCACAACACTCAAGACTGTCACCTCCCACCACAACACTCAAGACTGTCACCTCCCACCACAACACTCAAGACTGTCACCTCCCACCACAACACTCAAGACTGTCACCTCCCACCACAACACTCAAGACTGTCACCTCCCACCACAACACTCAAGACTGTCACCTCCCACCACAACACTCAAGACTGTCACCTCCCACCACAACACTCAAGACTGTCACCTCCCACCACAACACACACGTCTTCATCAAAGAAAACTACTCAGCGTTTGAATGATAATTAAGTGTGAACTCGTTAAATAAAATATTTTCGGGATAAAAAATCGGTTCTGCAACATGATAAATATATTTCGCCTCTTTAACTGCTAATAAAACTTTACACTCATAAGAACGTTATTGTCTGGAGCACTAAATACTCATATGTACTTTGTTCCTCTGGACAACTAAGAATTATGAGTTTTATACTCGTGAGGAACTTGCAGTTATGACAACTGGGTACCCAAGAACACCTGCAACTTATTGAACTTTGAACTCGTGAACACCAAGCACTCATTAGAACTTTGTACTCGTAAACACCAAGCACTCATAAGAACTTTGTACTCGTGAACATCAAGTATTCATAAGAACTTTGTACTCGTTAGCACCAAGCACTCATAAGAACTTTGTACTCGTGAACATCAAGTACTCATAAGAACTTTGTACTCGTAAACACCAAGCACTCATAAGAACTTTGTACTCGTGAACATCAAGTACTCATAAGAACTTTGTACTCGTAAACACCAAGCACTCATAAGAACTTTGTACTCGTGAACATCAAGTACTCATAAGAACTTTGTACTCGTGAGCACCTAGTACTCATAAGAACTTTGTACTCGTGAGCACCTAGTACTCATAAGAACTTTGTACTCGTGAGCACCAAGCACTCATAAGAACTTTGTACTCATGAACACCTAGCACTCATAACAGCTTTGTATTCGGAAACATTGAGCACTTATAGGAACTTTATACTCATGAAAACTTTGCACGTACAAGAGCCTCGCACTCAAACACCTTGCACTCATGCGAGTTTTAACTCATTAATACCACCGAGTAAAAAGACAGGCAGACAAGAGGAAGTGCGATCGATTTTCAGTTTATCTGAAGCAGCCTTGTAAACACTCTTTGTGTCTTGACTGACAATGACAAAAATTTATATTTGTTTGTCAAATATTTGACTAAATTGGCGAATATAAAAATAGGCGGCGGTGACATGGTCTCTCTCTCTCTCTTTCTCTCTCTCTCTCTCTTTCTCTCTCTCTTGCTCTCTCTCTCTTGCTCTCTCTCTCTCTCTCTCTCTCTCTCTCTCTCTCTCTCTCTCTCTCTCTCTCTCTCTCTCTCTCTCTCTCTCTCTCTCTCTCTCTCTCTCTCTCTCTCTCTCTCTCTCTCTCTCTCTCTCTCGCGCTCTCTCTCTCTCTCTCTCTCTCTCTCTCTCTCTCTCTCTCTCTCTCTCTCTCTCTCTCTCTCTCTCTCTCTCTCTCTCTCTCTCTCTCTCTTTTATTTTTTTTCAACTAATACTAGGATTCATAAGGGATGCCCAATGACATACCTAGTGAGACTGCAAGCAAGAGCTGTTATCCTACCTCAGCTCATATGAAGCCTACACCCAGAAATTCATTTATGTTATAAGAGTATACTTTGAAACTAACACATTGGGAATTATCATATATTTAACTTATGTAAGCTAAGTTAAAACCTACTCCTAAACGCCCATTTATTTCATGACCATGTTATTTACTTTAGAAGGAGTAGCCTTTATTCATTAAAAAAACATTAAGTAACAATCGTATAAGGAACAGGATGAGCTTGTAGCCAGCTGTGTGCCATAATCTTCACTGAACAGTTGACCTGATCTCCCGTGTATCAATCTGTTGAGCGAACAAGTTTCAGATGCGATTAAGCCAAGGAAGGAATGAACGCTGATGGAGTGATGTTCTTGAGAATGGCACTTCAAGCATGAGACTGTTGAAGGTTGAGAGCCTAGTGTTACGAGTGGGAACTACTGGTAATCCACGGAGTTGGGCCAAGTGCGGAACTTTGAGGATGTTGGCCTTGTACATAACAGTAAGACCAACACCGTCCCGACGGTGTTGCAAGCTCTGATGTTCAGACCGTTCCCACCAGACTTGGTCAAGACTAGAGATAAGCCTTCTAGCCCGTCTCTCCACTTTGTCCAACAGTCTGACGAAAGATGGGGGGCAAGCAATCCAGGAAAGGGGTGCATACTCAAGATTTGAGCGAACTTGTGCTTCATATAAGGTTTTGCATCCCTTGCTGTCATGAAGATATGAGATGCGCCGTAGTGCTGAAAGTTTCCTGGCTGCCTTTTTAGCAAGGTTTAGCACATGGCTCTTCATTGTCATTGAAGAGTCGAACTTCATTCCCAAGATGTCAAATTCTTCTGTGAACTATAGGGATTTGCCACCCATTTGCAGTTATGTCCGATTCACCATGTGCAGTCTAATTATCATCATCGCTTGAGTCTTCTCAGCCGCAAATGTGACCTGCAATCTCCTACCCCAGGTAGAAATTGCTGAAAGTTTGTGATTAATGATTCTTGCAGCAGTTAGCATTTCCTCCTTTCTGTATGTAAAGGTTAGAGTACAGTCATCAGCATAGGCTTGAGCTTCAGGAATGAGATGAAGAAGATCGTTGAAATAAACATTCCACAGCAGAGAGCCAAGCACACTACCCTGTGGAACGCTAGCACCAATTGAGTGGCTATCGGATTCTGCTCCATAGAGGACTACCCTTAAAGTCCGTTTTTGAAGGTAGTTTTTTAATAACAATAAGATGGAGCCTGCAATGCCTAAAGCTTGAAGCTTCACTGCTAATCCAGAGTGCCAGACCCGATCAATGGCTCCTGCTATATCTAGAGCAACAACACAGCTGATCTTGGACTCATCCAGTGACTGATGCCACTTAGAGGATAGATTTAGCAAAAGATCAGCAGCAGATCGGCCTTTTCTAAAACCATACTGTCGATCACAAATTAGCCGATGACGGTCAAAAAATGATATCATTTGCTGAGCAATTAATGATTCTAGGATCTTGCCAGTAATGGAAAGCAGTGACACAAGTCTGTAGTTACCAACTACTGAGCGGCTCTTCTTTTTGTGCACTGGAGCAACGTCTGCCTTCTTCCATAAGGATGGCCAAATTCCTTGAACTAGGCACAGTTGGAAGAGGCGCGTGAGAGGTGGAGCCAACAGGTCAGCGCAGCAGAGTAGTAGTCTTGGACTGACCTTATCTGGCCCCACAGCTTTGCTTGTGTCTAGCATGTTAAGGAGATGGAGAACTTCAGCATGATTTATAACCACTTCAGTCAACCTAGACACAGTGCATGGGGCAAGATGTGGAGCTGACGTTTAGGATCAGGGACCTGCATCTTGGAACCAAAGTGGTTTGCCAGTAAATCAGCCTTCTCCTGATTGCTGGTTGCCACAGTACCATCTTCTCTGTTTATTGGTGGGATCGTGTCCCCAGATGAGTACCCCTGCCGATCCTTCACCGGGGACCACCAGACCTTGGATCCTACCCTTCCAGATGCAAGTTTTCTTCGAGTTTCGGATTCCCATCTGGATATAGCCCACTTTTGAACTTCTTTCATTATTCGACAAGATTGTCTATGAATGTTTCTGTTATGAGCCTAGGGATGCCGTTTAAATCTCCTCCAGGCCTTGTTTTTGGCTTCAGCTGCCATCCGGCACTGATATCCAAACCAAGGCTGATCAGTGGGCTTGGTCACATACTGCCGGTGAGGGATATGTCTATACTGGAGGTCCAGTATATGACTGGTGAAAGCGTTTACTTGGCTGTTCACGTCCCCCTGGAGCAAGGCATTCCAATCAATTACATCAAGCTCTGACCAAAGGGCTGGCCAGTTCCCTCTGTCCCAAAGCCAGGTAGTACGAACAGATTCTTCACCTCGATCTGTCGGGATAGCCAGTGTAGTAAAGACAGCCTGGTGGTCTGAAGAACCAACATATCCCAGAGGTCTGCAATTAACAATATTTGCAGGAAGGTCAGTTACGACAGGATCAAGGGACGAGCCTGATATGTGGGTAAGAAAGCTAACAAAATTTTCAAGGTTAAAAACTGCTAAGAGTTCATCAAAATTCCTCTGTATAAGATACTGGTTGAGGTCACCTACAATTATAATGTGCTGACAGTTGTGCTGCATTAGCAGGGAGTCTAGGTTGTCCATCAGGAAGGTGATTAGGGAAGCACCCTGCCATTGAAGTCTGTACATTGCACATAAGAAAATTGAGGTACCTGGATTTAAGCATACTTTGAAGAACATAATTTCAAGATGACCAGGAATGACCACATCAATGTGTTGTGCATACACAGATTTGCTGGTGCACACTGCAACACCCCCTCCTTGACCCTGCCTATCTCGGCGAAACCATGAGGTATAACCGGCAATTGTAGCAAAGTTCTCAGGGGTACTGTCATCTAGAAATGTTTCTAGCACAACAACCACATCAGGATGATGAGTGTTCACAAAGCTGTGTGTGAGATCGCCAACATTGGTCATGAAGCCTCTGATGTTGGCAGACAATATGCTGATCGATTGACTCCTCATGTCTGCAAGTTGTTTGAGAGGACAGCTCTCATAATAATCCTCATATATTATTAGAGAATCATAATACTCTCTCATACATAATACATCTCTCATAATATAATCTAATAATAATAATCTAATAATAATACTCTCTCTCTCTCTCTCTCTCTCTCTCTCTCTCTCTCTCTCTCTCTCTCTCTCTCTCTCTCTCTCTCTCTCTCTCTC
>NC_091203.1:3903024-3935524 GCF_040958095.1 Procambarus clarkii
CATAGTTCGAAAACCTCAATGATAAGCTCGTGTTCCTCGAGCACCTCCCCGCTCCTGCTGGCAAAGACACACACACATGCAGAAATTACACAGTTACAAAGTTGGCTCTGAGAGCTAACAGTTTCATCATGCAGGCATAAACAGTCAATTCAAAATTCAATTAAAGTGAATTTTTCACATGAATCCGATCCTAAAGTTGACAGATACTTTACAGTTACCAAAAATACCCACCCAGCTCCATGACTGACGTGACCAGATCTCCTCCAAGGGACGCCAGCTGTGTCAAAAGTTACCGACATAATTAAGGGCAATATTAGCTAAGAATAAGAATGCCACTCCAAGATGCAACCAGGTGGTTGTAGGTGTAAGTGTTGCTACCAGCTGAGGAGAACATGTGTGCCAGCTGAAGAGAACAGGTGTGCCCCCTGAAGCAACAGGTGTGCCAACTGAGGCAGGCAGGCAGGTGTGTCAGCCTAAGCAGACAGGTGTGCCGGACTCGGGCGAGCAAAGATGGCGATCCTCAACTCGTGCTGCTGCTGGCGATCAGTCCGGCGAGGGAGCTACGCCTGCGCTGTCTACTCTATGGTGAGTACTTCCTGGTACTGGGTGTGTCTACTGTTTACTTTTTGGTGAGTACTTACCTGGTTGATTCCTGATTGATGGGGTTCTGGGAGTTCTTCTACTCCCCAAGCCCGGCTTGGGGAGTAGAGGCTTGACTTGTGAGAGTTTGGTCCACTAGGCTGTTGCTTGGAGCGGCCCGCAGGCCCACATACCCACCACAGCCCGGTTGGTCTGGAACTCCTTGGAGGAAACAATCCAATTTCCTCTTGAAGATGTCCACGGTTGTTCCGGCTGTTATAAATAATATTGTGTGTGGTGGGCTTCTATGGGGGACTTGGTATTATTAAGGGGTAAGGGTAGTTAGAGGACAGAGTATCAAAATGGGAGAGCTAAAAGGCCCGGCCCCCAAAATAAACTATCCACAGTAATAATACCTTGCTACTAGACCATATATGTCAGTCTAAGGGTTGATCAATGCACTCCCACACAGGAAGAAGGGATACTCTATAATTCATGTACTTATTTATTAACCCCTTAACAACCCCCCATATACACTCACACCAATAACAATAATAATAATAACTTTACCACCCTATCTTACGTTAAAAGCCTTGGTCCACATAGACAGGATACAAGGTTTACACTGAGAACAAGCTAGTAAAGTACTACTGGATAAGCACTGAAGCTGGATGCAGCTTAGGGTAGAGACACCACGTGGTACCCTAATACAAAACACAACACTTAGGGGTACCCAAACACTGGCAAATACTACCCCCCAGGTCTCACCAATCGCTACTACCAGAGTAGGCACACTTAAACACCATACAGTACTTAACTTAATGGTACAGGAACTTAAGGTAAGGGAAATAAGTAAGAGGAGAAGGGAGGAGAGTAGGGGTGCAGCCACAGAGTAGGTCTCGTCCCCACGAACGACAGCCAGAGAAGACCGCTCCTAGCGACCAGCTAGGCCTCCTGCATGACTGGTGCCGGAAGGAGCCTAATTGATCGTGCAGCTAAGCACATTAAAGATCTTCCCCTATGCAACGTATTGTTACTTAACAAATGATTAGAAAGTATTAGTCAACATAGTTGGTGCCTATGTTATTATTTAATAATCAACCCAAGCTCAGTCTTTAAATGCTCTTTGAGAAACAAGAATAGTCTTACGTCTGGCAGGGAAGATACAAACAATTGCCGCTCGTGATGCACTCAACTGTACTACCAGAAAGTTTAATAGCTCAATTTTGACCTCTGGTTTCCACTGGAGAACCCAGGGTCGTAACACTCCTCCCCCCTTCAGAGAGAAAAAAAAATGTGACTACTAGAATAGTAGTCATATTTTTTTGTAAGAGTATACAGAGAATAAAAAGAAAAAACATATGACAAAAACAAAAAATCAATCAAAAACAACAATTTCTCTGCAAGAAAAATACAAAGGAGTTCTCTGAAAGAAAAAAAAAACATACACAAAAAAACAAAAAAAAAACAGGGAAGTAAATAAATTGGACACGGAATATTTAATGTCACAGGAGAACCTAAAAAAAATAACTAAAGCATGACAGTTGGTAAATGGCTTTCTGTGGCCTTGATGAATGTTATTCCGGCAACCTGGACAAAGCGTCGGCCATCACGTTGAGTCGGCCCGGTAGGTGGGTAATGGAAAGATTGAAGTCCTGTAGGTACACCGCCCACCTGAGGATGCGTTTATTCTTACCCTTCATCTGAGTCAGGAAGACTAGTGGGTTATGGTCCGTGTACACTTCCACTATATTACCTGTGAGGTAAATTTCGAACTTTTTACATGTTAACACTAGCGCCAACGCCTCTTTTTCTACCACTGAATAATTGCGTTGCGCCTTGTCGAATTTCACAGAGTAATAATATACTGGGTGTTCCACCTGATCAACCCCAGTTTGCAACAACACTGCACCAGCACCCGAGTCAGACGCATCAACATGAATTTTAAACGGTCGGTCGAACCTTGGACTAGCAAGCACTGGGGCAGAAGCTAAGATCAATTTCAAATTTTTAAATGCCTCTGCACAGTCTGATGACCACTTAAATTTAACGGCTTTCTGCAACAAGTCTGTGAGAGGAGTGGCAACACTGGAAAAGTTCTGACAAAAACGTCGATAGTACGCACACATACCGATAAATCTTTGAACGTCCTTTTTAGACTTTAGTACTGGATACTCCAGAATGGCACTGATTTTATCTTGCCGAGGTAACACTTTTCCTTGGCCCACTTCATAACTGAGGTACGTCACTGTGCCTTGGCCAAAATGACACTTTTTAGCATTTAAGGTAAGATTTGCCTTTTTCAAGATTGCGAACAACTGGTGTAACCTAGCTATGTGGTCAGCCCAATTACTGTCAAAGAGCACGATATCATCTAAATACGCCCGACAATTTGGTACCTTAGCGAGCAGAGAGTTCATGAGTCTCTGGAACATGGCAGGAGCATTACGCAAGCCGAACGGTAACACTTGATACTAAAAAACACCCTCAGGTGTCATGAACGCAGTTAGTTGTTTAGCACGTTCAGTGAGTGGGATTTGATAATACCCCCTCGAGAGGTCGAATTTCGAGACGTACTTGGCATTTCCCAGCTCGTCGATGCAGTCCTCGAGGAGGGGGCAGCGGATAGGCATCCACAATGGTCACCTTGTTGAGCTGCCGATAGTCGGTGCATAATCGCCAGGAGCCGTCTGGTTTGGGGACCAAAAGGCAGGGCGAGCACCAAGAGCCCTGGCTCGGCCGGATGAGGCCGTGCTGGAGCAAGAAGTCGACCTCCTTCCGTACGATGGCCTTCTTTTCTGGACTCATCCGATAGGGCTGAAGGCGAATGGGAGTGTAGTCCGTCAACTCGACATCATGGCAAATGGCATCAGTCTGGGTCGGGACCTCCCCGAACAGACTGGAGAATTCATCAACCAACGACTGCACCTCTTCACGTTGGGCCATCTGCAAATGGGACAGTCCCTCCTCCACAGCATTCACAGAACTAGAATTATTGAAAATGAGATTAGTTGGGTCCCCAGAACAATCATCCCCTCTCTCACTGGAAATGGAAACATTGGTTAGTGCAATGGGCCTGGGGCCCTGGAACTTCTTCAGCCGATTTACATGAACGAGCATTACCTGGTTACGTTTGTCAGAGTGCCTCACTTTGTACGTGAGGTCCCCAGTCTTTTCTGTCACAATGTGGTACTTGTACTTGTGGGACATAGTGTTCCCTAGTCGAGGCTTTAATACCAGGACAGGGTCGCCAGGCTGAAATACCCGTAACTTAGCCGTAGCATCGTTTCGGTCTTTCATCTTTTCTTGGGCCTTCCCAAGATACTTTAGTGCAGCCGCCTTGCAGTCCTTGAGTCTCTGGTGGTGTTGCGCAAAGAAAGCCGAACCTTCGGTTAAAGTTACGTTCCCTAACAGATTCTCCTGTAACATTTGCAAGGGTCCACGAACTTTATGGCCAAAGACTAACTCAAAAGGAGAACAACCCAGTGAACTTTGTAATCCCTCTCTAGCCGCAAACAAAACACATGGCAAATTCTCATCCCAGAAGGTGTGGGAACTCTCGCACGATGTCTTCAACATCTGCTTCAGAGTTAGATGGAAACGTTCAATTACCCCCTGACTCTGTGGATGGTATGGGCTGGAAACCTTATGAGTTATTCCATGGTCCTTACAAAATTGCTCAAAAATATCAGACTTAAGGTTAGTACCATTGTCAGTTTGCACGACCCGAGGCAGTCCAAAAGTGGAAAAAAATTGCAACATACGAGCAACAACAGTTTTTGCTCGGATGTTCCTTACAGCAAAAGCCTCTGGGTAACGAGTAGTGATACACATCATTGTGATTAGGTAAATATTACCAGACTTAGTTCTAGGTAAGGGTCCAACACAGTCCATTACCACATGAGAAAATGGTTCCTCTGGCACGACAATAGGCCTTAGAGGAGCTTTAGGTGGAGTCTGGTTTGGTTTCCCCACCAGTTGACAAACAATTCACGCATTACAAAATTTTGCCACATCGCTTTTCAGCTTGGGCCAGAAAAAATACTTTAAAATTTTGTGATACGTAATATTTATACCTTGATGTCCCCCCATAGGATCATCATGAGCAGCTGCCAAAACTCTTTCTCTATAGCAGGTCCGCAACATAAGCTGGTGGACTACCTCCCACTCATTTGACAAGGGAGCACTTTGTGGTCTCCATTTTCTCATCAAAATCCGATCATTGTAGTAGTACCCACTTGCTGCGTCTACAATTTCCTCCATAGAGACAGCTGTCTCATGACAATCTGCAAGAGTGGGATCAGCTTTCTGTAACTCACTCAAGGAGGCATCTAGGCCTTGGTCAGATGCTATTGGCTGAGGCTCAACAGTGTTCTCCTCCACCTCCCCACTACTCTCGGTAGATGGCGGTGGCAGGCTCTCCACAATGTCCTCGGCCACGTCATCGAGTCGGGCCATGAATGTGTCCGCGAGGTCCACTTGGTTTTCACCACTCGGAAAGTTCCTTGTGTCCTCGGGATTTACCACCTTGGCAAGCACAGGGCTGCCCTTACATTTAAGTCCCATAGACCTGGTCACTGCGCACGCAGGGTACACAATATTATCCTCTGCGGCGGGTGGATCCAGGCAAACCTTAGGGGTACGCAACATAATAGGCAGTCTGGAGTCCCCTACCTTATCCCCTGCTAAATCATTACCAACTATTACATCAACATTAGGGAAAGGTAGGTATGAAGTGACTCCGACTGTACAAACACCCTTGTGGAAATCAGATTCCAGGGTAACCTTATGGAGGGGTACTGCTCGAGTATCACTAGTGACACCCTCGACCAGTACCACCTCTCCAGTGTCGAGAGTGTTGGCACCTTGCAACGCACTCTCTAAAATTAAAGTCTGGATGGCACCGGTGTCTCGGAAGATCACCACGTCCTTCCAGGAAGAACCCTCAGACAAAAGTAGTCTCCCTTTCGATAAGAATGTGGTAAGCAAGTTCAACCACTGTGGGTTGGAGGTCTTACTCCCTAACCCTTCCGAAGGCCTCAAGCCCTGTGTCACAACTAGAGCATTGGGTCTTTTTCCGGGTACAGTTGCCAACAACGGCTAATAGTGTGGTTTGGACGATTACAATGACCACAAAAACGTCGGGGAGAAGAGACATTACTAACAGAATTACCCTTCGGTTCACCCTTAGGTGCCATGGGGCTAGACACGTTAACAGGGTTAGTTATGTCTGAAACAGAAGGTGCATTAGTTAAAGGGTTAGAATGAGCTGGTCTGGACTGGCTGTGGGTATAAGTTTTGCTACTCAGTGGGGTATAATTATTTTTATTGGGCCTTTTGCCCGCCAATTGGTAGTTTTCTGCCAACTTGGCCAAATCCCCTATTTTAGAATTTACCTCTACCCTTCCTCTAATGTAATGTGAAACATTCTCTGGCATAATATCTATAAAATGCTCCATTAAAACTAAGTTCCTGAGAGCCTCGTATGTTTCGGCTTTCGCTGAGCGAATCCACCTATCAAACAATCTAATTTGATCATTAACAAATTCAGTGAGCGGTTGGTTGTGAGTAGGCCTAAGGTTGCGATAAACTTGGCGGTGAGCTTCAGGAGTAATTTCATATGCCCGCAAAATACATTCCCTGACTTTATCATATTCAAAACACTCGTCGTCAGGCATGTTTATAAAAATATCTTGTGCTTTACCCCTAAGTCTTCCCTGTAGGATTTTCACCCACTCTTCCTTTGACCAGTTCATGGGCATGGCCAATCTCTGAAAATGGTTGAAAAACCTTTCAGGGTCTGACTCGGAAAATTCAGGCAAATTATGCTTTTTCTCATAATGCCTGGGGTTTGAATCCTCGGCAGGTGGAGGTCCAGTGGCATTCGCTCTAATTCTAGCCTCCTCGGTTTTGAGTCTTTGCTCCTCTATTTTTATTTTTGCTAACTCTAGAGCTAATTCTCTATCCCTATGAGTTCCACTTTCTGCTTGGCTAGGCTGGCATAAAGGTGTATCACTTGCCAATAGTTCTTCATCAATACAATGTTGTAATATTTCATTCACCAAGGTCCACTTTTTATCCGCGTCATTTAATTCTAGGCCAAATTCCTTGCCTAACAATACTAAATTAGACTTGGTAAGTTTCTTTATCTCTACTGCTGAAGGCTCCATTGCCAGTCTCTGCATTTCAGATGACATCACTAATAATTTTAGCTCCCAGCCAAAGAAAAAATTAAAAAATAAAAATTGGAACAAAAACAAAAATTTGCACGGCCCCTAACACAAGGCCACACTAACCTTAATCGTGAAGAGATCCAGCTGGGTGTCCAGTCAGTGCAAGAATGTCCTTTGCTAGAAGAGCTGGACCCTAGGCTAGCACACAACCGTTCTGTGGAAAACAAAAAAATTCATATTTGGCACTCAAGAATCTAATTTTTTACACTTATAATGTTCATCCCGGACAGGCCCCCACATGTTATAAACAATATTGTGTGTGGTGGGCTTCTATGGGGGACTTGGTATTATTAAGGGGTGAGGGTAGTTAGAAGACAGAGTATCAAAATGGGAGAGCTAAAAGGCCCGGCCCCCAAAATAAACTATCCACAGTAATAATACCTTGCTACTAGACCATATATGTCAGTCTAAGGGTTGATCAATGCACTCCCACACAGGAAGAAGGGATACTCTATAATTCATGTACTTATTTATTAACCCCTTAACAACCCTCCATATACACTCACACCAATAACAATAATAATAATAACTTTACCACCCTATCTTACGTTAAAAGCCTTGGTCCACATAGACAGGACACAAGGTTTACACTGAGAACAAGCTAGGGTAAAGTACTACTGGATAAGCACTGAAGCTGGATGCAGCTTAGGGTAGAGACACCACGTGGTACCATAATACAAAACACAACACTTAGGGGTACCCAAACACTGGCAAATACTACCCCTCAGGTCTCACCAATCGTTACTACCAGAGTAGGCACACTTAAACACTATACAGTACTTAACTTAATGGTACAGGAACTTAAGGTAAGGGAAATAAGTAAGAGGAGAAGGGAGGAGAGTAGGGGTGCAGCCACAGAGTAGGTCTCGTCCCCACGAACGACAGCCAGAGAAGACCGCTCCTAGCGACCAGCTAGGCCTCCCGCATGACGTGGTGCCGGTAGGAGCCTAATTGATCGTGCAGCTAAGCACATTAAAGATCTTCCCCTATGCAACGTATTGTTACTTTACAAATGATTAGAAAGTATTAGTCAACATAGTTGGTGCCTATGTTATTATTTAATAATCAACCCAAGCTCAGTCTTAAAATGCTCTTTGAGAAACAAGAATAGTCTTACGTCTGGCAGGGAAGATACAAACAATTGCCACTCGTGATGCACTCAACTGTACTACCAGAAAGTTTAATAGCTCAGTTTTGACCTCTGGTTTCCACTGGAGAACCCAGGGTCGTAACACCGGCAAAATTTCTTATGCTCGCTGGGAGGGTGTTGAACAACCGCGGACCTCTGATGTTTATACAATGTTCTCTGATTGTGCCTATGGCACCCCTGCTCTTGTTCTATTCTGCATTTTCATCCATATCGATCACTCCAGTACGTTGTTATTTTACTGTGTAGATTTGGTACTTGGCCCTCAAGGATCTTCCCCGTGTATATTTATTTATTTATTTATGCATATACAAGAATGTACATAAGGAATGTGAGGATACAAATATGGTAATTACAGTCTTGTAAAGCCACTAGCACGCGCAGCGTTTCGGGCAGGTCCTTAATCTAAGAAAATTTTAAGGAGGTAAATACTTGCAAAAATTATAGACAAAAAAATGATAACAGATTACATGAAATGAAAAAAAAAGATGATAGAAAATTGTAGGTACAGTATATTAAAGCACATAGATAGCTAAGATTGATTGCAATGACAGCTTGAATGGTAGTTGACAAAAAAATTGGTAGGCACAATACAGCAGAAACAATTTTAACTGTATTTAAACAATACAGCAGATATTATTTGATATCTCTCTCGTCTTCTTTCTAGTGAGTACATTTGGAGAGCTTTGAGACGATCCCAATAGTTTAGATGCTTTATTGTTTCAATGTAAGCCGTATATGTTCTCTGTATTCCCTCTATTTCAACAATCTCTCCTGCTCTGAAGGGGGAAATGAGTACTGAGCAGTACTCAAGACGGGAGAACACAAGTGACTTGAAGATTACAACTATTGTGATGGGATCCCTGGATTTGAAAGTTCTCGTAATCCATCCGATCATTTTTCTGGCTGACGCAATATTTGCTTGGTTATGCTCCCTAAACGTTAGGTCGTCAGATATCATTATTCCCAAATCCTTTACATGCTGTTTTCCTACTATGGGCACATTTGATTGTGTTTTGTACCCTGTATTATGTTTAAGGTCCTCATTTTTATCGTACCTGAGTACCTGGAATTTATCACTGTTAAACATCATGTTATTTTCTGTTGCCCAGTCGAAAACTTTATTAATATTTGCTTGAAGTTTTTCGATGTCTTCAGCTGAGGTAATTTTCATGCTGATTTTTGTGTCATCTGCAAAGGATGAATCGGAGCTGTGACTTGTGTTTTTGTCTATATCTGATATGAGAATAAGGAAAAGCAGTGGTGCAAGGACTGTACCCTGAGGTACAGAGCTTTTAACTGCGCTTGGACTCGATTTTATATGATTGACTGTTACTCATTGAGTCTTGTTTGACAGAAAACTGAGTATCCAGCGTCCTACTTTACCGGTTATTCCCATTGACCTCATTTTGTGTGTTATCACTCCATGGTCACATTTATCGGAAGCCTTTGCGAAGTCCGTGTTTACCACATCAGCATTCTGTTTTTCTTCTAATGCCTCAGTGACTTTGTCGTAGTGATCAAGTAGCTGTGAGAGGCACGATCTTTTCGCTCGAGATCCATGTTGGCCTGGGTTGTGCAGGTCACTGGTCTCCATGAAATTGGTGACCTGACTCCTAAAAACCCTCTCAAATACTTTTATTATGTGGGACGTTAGTGCAACTGGTCTGTAATTCTTTGCCAATGCTTTGCTCCCTCCCTTATGTAGAGGGGCTTTATCTGCTACTTTAAGTGCATCTGATATCTCCCCCGTGTCCAAGATCTTCCTCCACACTACACTGAGTGTCTGTGCTACCGGCACTCTGCATTTTTTTTAAATATTGAATTCCATGAATCAGGGCCGTGACGAGGATTCGAACCTACGTCTGGGAGCATCCCAGATGCTGCCTTAATCGACTAAGCTACGACATGGTCATAAGAGTTGAATCCAAAGTTCTACTGAACTTACTAGATCCTTGATGCTCCCAGACATAGCTTCGAATCCTCGTCACGGCCCTTGTGGATTTGTTCGTTTGATGCATCACACTATTGTGATTTCTGTGTGTAATGAAGTAAGGGCGAAGAGGGAGAACGGCCTATTGACATAGCTCGAGTGCATGGGGGAGTTGTGTAAAGCCCTGGTTTGTGCCTCGTAGAGGCTGCAGGATCCAGTAAGTTTAGTAGAACTTCGGTTTCAACTCTTATGACTATGTCGTAGCTCAGTCGATTAAGGCAGCATCTGGGATGCTCCTGGACGTAGGTTCGAATCCCTGTCACGCCCCTTGGGGATTTGTTCAAGAGATGCATCACACTATTGTGGTTTCTTTGTGTCCATGAATCTGGACCCGGAGCCAAGTGCATGGGCATGTTTTCAAATCTCTCTCTCAAAGTCTAGTACGCCATGTAATATCAGTTATATTTACAGGTGTTTGGATATCATGCATAAAGAAATTGTCTGGATCTTCCACTTTCATGTTGTTTATTGGAGTGCTAAACATGTCCTCATACTGTTTTTTTTTAGGATTTCACTAATTTCTTTGACATCCTCCGTGTATGAAGCTTCACTCGTACGATTAGGTCCAATACTGGCAGTGATTTTTGCTTTTGATTTCGCATATGTGAAGAAGTATTTTGGATTTTTCTTTATTCCCTGAATTGCTTTCTGCTCTATCTGCCTTTCTTCGGTTTGATATGAGTGTTTCAATTTCCGCTCGATTTCTTCAATCTCCCTATTTAAATTATTCCTTCTTTGGTGGGAAAGTCGTGTCTGATTAAGCATTTCCTTTATTTCTTTCTTTCTTTATATAGCTTTCATTTTATAGCTCATCTAGCTTTCCTCAAATGAACATGTTTCAGACAGAGACTTGATACGCTTCTGAAGTCAGTTTTTGAGTTCCTTCTGTAGGACTTGTATTACTTCGAACAGTTTCCCATGGAATGTTTGTAAATTCCCTGTTTATTTTTTTCCCAGTCTATCCTTTTATTATTAAAATTTAATTTACTGAATAACCCCTCTTGCTTGATCAACGTTTTAGGTCTATTCTGAGTATTGATGATTGTTTGCACATTTGCACTTCAATGAGCTTGTGATCTGAGTATGTGGTATCTGATATTGTAATGTCCCTAATAATGTCTTGATTGTTCGTAAAGACCAGATCTAGAATATTTTCATTTCTCGTTAGCTCTGATATCTGCTGGTTGAGTGAAAATTTGTCACAGAATCTAAGTAGTTCTCTAATCTGTGGTTGGCTAGGTCCCGATAGATTTCCTGGTATAATATTATGGTTTGCTATTCTCCACTTGAGACTAGGCAAGTTGAAGTTATCTAGGAAGATAATATCAGGTATCGGGTTCTCCAAATTATCAAGGCTACTCTCTATTTTGTGTATCTGTTCTGTGAATTCCTTGGCTATTGCATCTAGCGGTTTGTATATTGAATAATTACTAAGTATATTTTCTCTATTTTTTATCCCAGTACTTCTACCCCTCATTTGTAACGTTAAGGAGCTCCGAGCATACAAGGTCTTCCCTAATATACAGACCCCACTCCTTCATGTGACCTAATGATCCTATCACACCTGTATAGGTTATATCCTGGAAGCCAGATAGATTATATCCTATCCACCCAGTACTTCCTGGTACTGGGTGTGTCTAATGTCTACTCTATGATGAGAATTTCCTAATGCTGAGTCTGTCTACAGATATCTCCATGGTGAATACTTCCTAGTACTGATTCTGTCTACAGAGTATTCCATGGTGAGTGTTTTGGGTTGTGTGCTATTGGGAGGTGAGTCAGGGTAACACTCATGGAAGAAAAGTTCCACCTAATGGGGTTAGGATAGGCTAAGCCGCCTGGGAAACCGTTTCCATAAAATAAGAATAATAAGGTCTGTCGTCTAAGCAGATCACCAAAACCCTAAGCAAGAAGGGTGATGGAATCTCCAGCTGGAATTTACCTTAATATAATTCATTATATTTAAAAAAAATACACCTGTAACATAAATACTTTACTCCCTCGATCTTACATTACCTCTCTGACTCCACATAGGCAGGAAACTTTACCTCTGACTCCACATAGGCAGGAGACGTTACTTCTCTGACTCCACATAGGCTGAAGACGTTGCCTCTATGACTCCACATAGGCCGGAGACGTTCCTCTCTGGCTCCACATGGGCAGGAGACATTACTCTCTGACTCCACATACTCAGGAGACGTTACCTCTGACTCCACATAGGCAGGAGACGAGATTTACATACAACAAACTAGTGATAAAGTCTACTTTTTCTTAAGGGACACCACACCTAACTAAAATGAGTATAACGATATCAGACACTTGTTCAATGACCGGGACCTAGATCTAACTAAAGTACTCAAGGGTTTGATCCGTGAACACCGATAAAATTACACTTAGACCCTATCAGTGGCACAGGTACACTAAGCTTTACACTTAAGAAGTAGAGTAAGAGGTAAGAAGAGAGGTGGACGCCCACGTCCGACCAAGTCAGATGTTGCTGCGGAAGTGATGCAGCAAGTGAGCCACAATGTGGCTTGCTGCCTGCGTGATCAGCTGATCATACAGTAACCATACTTGAAACTCTAACACAATATTAAATTGCCACTATAAGTTTTAAGAATAACTATAACATACTAGTTTACAATACACTAACAAATTTTATCACAGAGCCACTACAAAACGAGGGGCATCAAAATGCTCTTACGTCTGGCAAGGAAGTGATCGCCCGCCATTTGCAAAATGAGGATCAGTCCTCTGTAGGATTACAGGTTCCGGAAAATGAGAGGAAATGTCAACACTGGAGAAATGCCCGATAGACCACTGGAACATTGAAATTGAAATTGAAATTGAAATAAGTTTATTGAGGTAAAATACACACAAAGGGATGAGGTAGCTCAAGCTATTCTTACCCCGTTCAGTACAACGTGTTAGTACATACATAGACACACATCACAAACAATAAACCTGTTACCAAACATTCTGAGAGATAAACATGTACATTTCCTCCTTCACAAGTAGTATGGTATCAGACGTACACACAAATACTTTTATGACCTAGTTATACTGTATAGACAATTTGCAAGAGACATGCAGATAATTCAACAAAATATTACAGTCTTAGTGCAAAATTCTTATATCTCTCAAGAATATCATCAACCTTTCCTTTGTGACACATCCAGGCTATTTGCTCAGGAACAGTCCTTATCTCAGTGTTTCTATATACATTAATCAACGGACAATCAAGAACATAATGAGCAAGGGTGTGAGACCTTAACATACCACATAGTTTACACTTCGTGTCATTATCATGAACACCTATCCCATATTCCCAGTAATATTTGTACCCAAGCCTGAGCCGCATGTACACAGAGTCACTCCAAGCATTTCTCCTTTTACCATAAGTGAAATGGGTGTTTTGACTCACATACATGTAGTGTTGCATGGTTAGACTTCTCTCATACATTATCCCTCTCCTCTCCACTCCTGCCTGTGCCTGAATATTTCTGATTTTGCTTCTTATTTGTCTCATTGTGAATTCACATTCAATGTCAACTTGTGATTTTGATGTGGCACGTTTGGCCAAGTCATCCGCCACCTCGTTGAGCACTATTCCAACATGAGATGGAATCCACATGAATTTCACACTATGATCTTTCAGCTGTATCTCAGTTATTCTTCTCTTACAATCCTCAACTATAGACATGAAGACTGGGTTTCGACTGTTTAAGGACTCCAGTGCTCCTCGGCTATCGACAAATACAAAAACATTTTTGTCATCATGACGTACTTCCTCCAAACACGCCAGAATGGCCTGCAGTTCAGCTTGTGTGGATGATATATAATTACTAAGCCGGAGTTCAATTATCCTGTCCACAGTCCCAAACTCCGTATATTCCCTTATTAGGACACCACACCCTGCCCTGCCATCCTCTGCCACCGACCCGTCGCAATATACATGTAAACTGTTGCCTCTTGGTAACCGAGATATCATGCTTCCATACAAACACCGTAATTGTCCCGGTTCATGATGAATCTTTTTCACCTTGAGGGGTACAATTTCGACGTCTATTTTCTGTACTTTCCAGGGAGCAGACATATTACACTGTCGAGAGGGTTTACAGCAGTCAAGTACATCGTATTCCCTGAGGTCATGAGCTAATCCCCTCGTGTAGCGTGTCTCCCTCAGTTTCCTGGAAGTGTGTACGTCACTCAAGCAGGTCTGAACGCTCTCAAACAGCTTATCCCCTCCTTTTCTCCGCATGAAATGAATAGCTACTCTAGTGTTAATGTCACGGATTCTATCACACACACTCTGTAAATTTAATTCCATTCTCATTATTTCAATCATTGCATTTCTTTGACATCCAAGAATAATCCTCATAGCCTCGTTCTGTATCAGCTCTATTTTTTGAATTCTGCCTTGGCCTGTGTAAGACAAAACGGGTGCTGCGTAGTCTATCAGGGACCGAACAGTACTTATGTATAACATCCGCAAGATAGGTACCCCAACACCTTTACCAGAAAAAGCCAGTGCTTTTAGAGGATGCAGACGGGCTTTACATAAGGTGCTGATATGATTTATTTCAGCATTTTTACTCTCACATGTGTATCCAACATACATGCCCAGATACTTGTACTTCTGAACACAGCTCAGTTCCACACCATTTAGAGTAAGTGTTATATTTCTTCGTTTCCTATACTCATATTTGGTTTTATCTGCATTTATAACTAAGCCTAACTTGTGACAGGTTGTACCAAGTATGTTAAGAGCAGTTTGATCTAACACAGTACACAGTTACAAACCCATTAAGATTTCAACTTAGATTCAATCAGAGCAGAAGAAGTTGTTAAACACATATGGCAAAATCTTACTGAAGCGACCATACGAGTAATAAATACTCATACTCCGCCCAAGTAAAACAGAAACAAGCAACACTTAGTGGGCCAGCCAGAGGCTTAGGGCCCGCGTAGGAATATCCCTGCAAAAAAAAAAAGTCCTTTGTATAACTGAGGACCAGAGCCCTCCTTCTTTATTCCAAACCCATCTAAAATCCCTATCATTCTAATAACACTAATCCCACACATAATCTAACACATTCAGGTCTTATCACTAAAATTTGTATATATAAACAAATGCAATGCGATCCTGGGTCCATTTGCCAGAGTGCAATATTTGACCCAGAGTCGTAACAATGAGTACTGGGTAATCACTGGTACTGGGTGAGTACTGGGTGTGAGAGTCCTGCCCATGTTGTGATTTTGTCATTGGGTGTGTATATCTACTGTGACGGTGTCCCACCCTACATCTTTCCTATCCCGGCATTAAGAATCATATCTGCAACTCACACGTTTTCTGATGCTCAGGGAACATTTTGATGTATATAAAGATATTGAGAGTTATCGTGTGGGAAGTAAATTTGCTGATTTATTTGTTTTGGTTTTACAAGTGGCTTTTGTGTTACAAGATGGCGCCGAGGCAAGAAGCTTCCCGCCAAAGGAGTCTGACGCCAGCCATCTGGTGATTGGCCAGGTAAGGTCACGTGACGGGATTGACCAATTGCGCGGCGCCCTCGGATGGTGTGACGTCCCAAGGTGGAGGCCTCCAGGCGGCCCCGTGTCCTGCAGCGCTCAGTGAGTCACGGCCTGTCACTGTGTTACGGCCCTCTCTGGGTCGCAACTGAGTTCGTACTCTGATGTTATTAGAGGAAGTTGTATCCGGCCCCAAGCCAGTAGTGGCTATCAAGGGATGTGATCCGTGACGCAAGTAACTTAAAGGGGAAGGGAAATAAAGGCAAAAACTTAAGATTATAATTATTAAACCATCACCAAATAAATAATATAAGATTACACAGGGGGAAGGGTATTAACACTGTACACAATCGTCTTCTCCTGAAGACTCTGGATCCAAGCTCTTGGTGCTAAGTCCTCGGTGCTTTCGTGGCCTCACAACGAATCCTTTGAGAAGCTGGGTCTACCCTGGCCACAGGTCAGCCAAAACACAGGTCCACTGGGGGCACCGCCGTGGAGGCCGTCAACCACAAGTCCAGCAGGTCTGCTGGCAGGTTCCGGATCAGCAACGCTGGTCAGGCCACTCCACGAGCGATACTAGGGTAACGCCCTAGTCAGGAGCCTCGTGTGATACCACAAATCACTCTCCTGTCCTCAATACCCCAGTGGATAATCGTCTCCAGCAGTCGGTCCCGGGTAATCCTTCTACTGCCACTCCACTGGCAGGGTAACACCACAGTGTTCTTCCGGGAGGCGACTCACAGCTGCCACAGCAAAGCACAAGGTATGGGGACGGCTGCCTTGGGTAGACTGACTCAACTTCCATCACAGCAGTCCCAGGTCGACTCTGTAAGCAGACACGTCATCAATAACAGGGACACTAAAACACCTCACTTACAGGCTCAGACACAAACGCCCGACATATCCACTCCATAGATGGCGTTGTAGTCTGAGCACCACCTCACCAGAGGTCAGCAGTGGCTGTGTTGAGCGCTGAACAGGACTGGAAACTCGTAGCCAGTACACGTCGTCCTCACCAGGTGTCGTCGTCCGTTTGGAGGGGGTTTCGGGAGCTGACCCACAGATGGCGCGGTCGTCACTGCTCTGTGCTCGGATGCTGGATCCGGGTTCGTAACACCTCCCCACCAAAAAGAATTTGGTTTGGGTTTCTAGAAAGAGAATTACAAACCAAATTAGTACGGCGACACAACTCCAAATGGACTCACAATTACTGTAAACTGGCACGGCGAGGCTGTCTCGGCCACAGAACTGTACTAAGGAGAAACCCTGGCACAAAGGGAACTTGAAAATGGCAGGCGATGACCTGCCTGACGTAATTTTCCACATCTCCACTGCGATGTCAAGCAGGGGCATCATCTTACATCTCTCAAGTAAGGATCGGTGTGGACACGATCTGGGGTGACTTGACACTTCCCTATGTCGTGGCACCGATAATGGCTGGACACAGACGGCATTTCTGGTACCGATCCGGCAGTCCTTCAGGGAGTCGGGCACCTGGAATACAGGGGTCTGATAATTCAGAGTGACAGCGACAGCGGGTAAAACAGTACTTACAGTATACTCTACTTGGTCCACACCTAGTCCCAACGGGGCTGTTTGTACGTCGCAGATGGCATTCGCTCTGCCACCGTCAGGTCGACCAATGTTCCACATAACGCTGCATTGAGGCTCAGCAGTCATGCGGGGGGTGTCAACCTGTCAGAAACAGTCACTCACATTATCATATCTCGTACCTCCTGTATCAACCATCACCTTCCAGGTCCCTTCTTCGACTGCAACACTCATAGTGCACGTCTCTAATCCCTGGGATCTCTTCACGATGTTCAAGGGAGCCATCATCCTTCGGGTCGTCCACTGGTCCTTGCTGAGAACACACACGAGAATCAAACAAAATATCGCTAAGAAACATGGGGCCAATTGAGGGATAAGCTTCCCGCCTGTCATGTCCATAACCGGCTATATCCACTAGCCTGGTTTGGACCAAAGAGGGCACTAGACCTTTCGAACACACCTCACATACCTCTGACGTCTGGGGAATCTCTGGCCGGTTCAATGAATGCTGTACAATGCCATACCGCAAGTACACATCCGCCTTCGCTCCAGACTCGTTGGTATCCGTGGGTGCCTGCTCACAAGGCCTCTCTTCTTGCTCAGGTACTTCTGCCATCGTAACCTCATGTTCCTTGTCGAGAGAAAAATCAGGAGACACTGCTAGAACGTTCTCAATCTGTAGGCGAGAGGACAAATTAAACATAGTATATTCCGGGTCCGACTGTACCTGGATATTACCACTGCCTGTTACCTCAGACTTTGCTGTTCTGGCTGACTCGTCCACGACCTTGGGATGATTGGTGCTCCAATCCGATACCAAGTCGTTGGCTAGTACTACGTCAATCCCAGCCACAGGGAGGGTATCGACTACTGCACACGCACATGTGCCGCTGAAGTAAGGCGAGTCGAGATGTACCGTCACTAAGGGGGCGATGTACTGCGTCCTAGGAAACCCAACCAGGACAACCTTTTGTCTCCCATCCACACTTACTCACTCGGGTAACGAGTTCTTCATGATCAGGGACTGGGCTGCTCCACTATCTCTGAGCACTACTACAGATCTACCAGTATGATCACTCGTTACATACCCGCTTGAAGTGTGAGGGGCGAACAAACTTGATCCTTCCTGTGTTGTCGTCGACTGGTTTCCTGCTGGTGGTGTAACACAGGTCATCATCATCACTTCCCTACGTGCGCCACCACCTCTTCTGCCTCGGCACATAGCAGCTACATGCCCTTTCTGCCCACAAGTCCAGCACACCATATTCCTCCTCGGGCTCCGGTGTTTCGGACTGCTAGGACTTGTTCTTCGAGGGCTACTTGGGGGCGTCTTCTTAGCGCTTCGTGGGACGGGGGTCTCCTCTTCATCATGAGGTTTGTCAAACCGGCGTTGGTAATGCCTTGGGACGTACTTAGCAGACGGCCTATGAGTCAGGATGTATTCCTCAGCCATTGTGGCTGCTGCACTCAAGGTCTCTACCTGCTGTTCTTCTAGATACGTCTTCAGGTCTCCAGACAAACAGTCCTTGAAGTCCTCTAGCAGTACAAGCTGCTCGAGGTCTTCTTTGGTCTCCACCTTCCGAGAGGCACACCATTCCTGAAAAAGTCGCTCCTTGATGGTGGCGAATTCGGTGAAAGTGTGCTCTGAGGTCTTCTTCAGGTTTCTAAACTTCTGCCTGTAAGCCTCAGGTACCAACTGGTAAGCCATGAGCACCACTTTCTTCACCCTGTCGTAATCGCCGGAGTCGTCAAGGGATAACGTGGAGTAGGCGACTTGGGCCTTCCCAGTCAAGACTGACTCTATCATGATGGCCCAATTCTCCCTTGGCCACTCCAAAGAGGCAGCGACTTTCTCGAAGGCTGCGAAGAACTTCGAAACTTCCCTCTCATTGAATTTGGGGACCATTTTGATGTTCCTTACCGGATCGAAACTGCTGGTTTCCGTTGTTGGCCTCCGACCACCACCTAGTCGTAATACTTCTAGTTCATGTTGTCTCTGTCTTTCGTTTTCTTCTCTCTCTCGTCTCTCTTCCCTTTCTCGCTCTTCCCTTTCTCTTTCTCGTTTCTCTCCTCTTTCTCGTTCTTCTTTCCTTTCTTCTAATTCTAAACGCCTCACCGCCAATTCTTTATCTTTTAATTCTCGTTCTAATTCTAAATTCTTCCACTCTATTTCGCGATTTATCTCTAAGGCGCGCATTTTGACTGTGAGCAAACTTATATTTAGCTCACCTGCATCACTGTCAATGTCACTGCCTTTATCATCTTCTTCACTTTCCTTGGTACCTAGTGCCTCACTTTCTTGCTTTTCTTCGGCCTTCAAATGCCGGTGAACCTTGGATAAGATCTCCACATGGGAATCACTGGCATGGATCTTTATCTCCAAGTAGGCACTAACTAGCACTAGTTCTGGTTTGCTCAGATATTTTAATCTGGCAAGACAGTCCTCTCTGTTCAGAAAAGCCTGAACATCGTCCAGATCATCGATGGTAGCTTTTTCTGCCATTGTCACAGATGGAACACTTAGCACTTAACACACTGCTTACACGTTAGCACTTAACGCACCGAGCACTGTTCTACGTCAATATTGCACTTTATCGCACCTGGCACCTCACTTGCCAATATTGCACGTAATTACTTCGGGCACCGCACTACCCAATATTGCACTGAATCCCAGCGAACACATCGCTCTGCAATATTGCACCAAATCACAGCGAGCACCGCACTGCACAATATCGCACTTAGTCACTCTTGAGCACCGCACAGGACGTATAACGTCACAATCGTCACACACAGGGGGAATTATATACAGGGATTACGCCACTTCACCACCCCTGTCAAACATACTTAACAAGAGGACGGATCCCGCTGGGGATGCCAATTATGTTACGGCCCTCTCGGGTCACAACTGAGTTCGTACTCTGATGTTATTAGAGGAAGTTGTATCCGGCCCCAAGCCAGTAGTGGCTATCAAGGGATGTGATCCGTGACGCAAGTAACTTAAAGGGGAAGGGAAATAAAGGCAAAAACTTAAGATTATAATTATTAAACCATCACCAAATAAATAATATAAGATTACACAGGGGGAAGGGTATTAACACTGTACACAATCGTCTTCTGAAGACTCTGGATCCAAGCTCTTGGTGCTAAGTCCTCGGTGCTTTCGTGGCCTCACAACGAATCCTTTGAGAAGCTGAGTCTACCCTGGCCACAGGTCAGCCAAAACACAGGTCCACTGGGGGCACCGCCGTGGAGGCCGTCAACCACAAGTCCAGCAGGTCTGCTGGCAGGTTCCGGATCAGCAACGCTGGTCAGGCCACTCCACGAGCATTACTAGGGTAACGCCCTAGTCAGGAGCCTCGTGTGATACCACAAATCACTCTCCTGTCCTCAATACCCCAGTGGATAATCGTCTCCAGCAGTCGGTCCCGGGTAATCCTTCTACTGCCACTCCACTGGCAGGGTAACACCACAGTGTTCTTCCGGGAGGCGACTCACAGCTGCCACAGCAAAGCACAAGGTATGGGGACGGCTGCCTTGGGTAGACTGACTCAACTTCCATCACAGCAGTCCCAGGTCGACTCTGTAAGCAGACACGTCATCAATAACAGGGACACTAAAACACCTCACTTACAGGCTCAGACACAAACGCCCGACATATCCACTCCATAATAGTAGTAGCTCCGTTGTAGTCTGAGCACCACCCCAGCAAACACAAATCATCTACACAACGTTCGCCTATCTCTTGCCATAGGTGTGGGAATGATTTGCATTGAGAATGGTGCAGGAAAGCCTTTGAGAAACTTTTACTCAAAAAATCCAAACACAAAGGTTTAATTATAAATTGTTTTTCTACAATTATTTTCTTCCAAATGTAAAACAAATAGTTTTTACATGTTTAAATATAAAATTTATGGTGTTTTTTTGTAAAATTCATTAATAAATTGTGAATGATATATATTGGCTGAGTGAAACCTTTAAAATCCATTTAGTTATAATTTGAACAGAAAAAAATATTTTTCCAAATTTTCTAAAAATTGCTCTTTTTAACACAATTTGACTCCTTATACATTCCACTAAACACTATATCATGTTTAAATATATAATTTATGTATTATTCTCTAAAATAATTTATATAAATTATATAAGTTGCTGGAAAGTGGTGTTAAAGATTATGAAAACATTTTGTTGTGTTAATATGTTCTTATTAACTATGTCTCAAGTTCACAGTTTATCAAACAAGAATATTAACATTCGTCAACTCTTAAAATCTTATATGTTATCTTGCTGGTGCAAAAAAGGGTGAATCTTTAAGAACAGCTATAGTATCTATATATATCACAAATGGTGTTTTCCCTAACTCAAACAATGTAGGGTTTATTATTCTACACATATTTCTAATGACTCTTAGATGTTTACATTCTCTGAAGTATAATTGTGAAGGCTGTGTCCATCACTCTCAACACAGATTCTTAAACTCGTCTCTGCAGGTTCAACTATATAATTAGTTTCCATTTTGAATTTCCATGGACATTTGTATCCAAAATGAAACCAATGTGGTTTCCTTCAGCGCCTTCAGCCAGCACATTTGCTCATTCATTTCCACAGATTCCAACAAGGTAGGGGATTTACAGAAATTTGTATATTCATATTGTTATATATTAAAAATATGAATGCAGTTCAATATGATAAGACAAATACATGAGTTTATGATAAATTCGTTTTCTGTGATATACCATTGATATGCTCTTTTTTTCTTTAAACGGCAGACTAAACTAAAGTGCTCACATCAACAGATTTGATGTATAAATGGTCAACGCTCAACAGAGTTAGTATAAATGTATTAGTATAAATCTTACTTGTCTCATTGTTAATTCACATTCAATGTCAACTTGTGGTTGCATTGTACAAGGCCAACACAGATGATCGAAGGAAACTAACTCTGCTCTAGTTCCATGAAGTTGCTATTTGGTCTTTACTCAATGCATTGTACATCAGATTCAGATTCAGATTCAGATTCAGATGTTTATTCAGGTAAGGTATATACATACAAGTGATGTTACATTAATGGATTGATATATAGATAGAGCTAGTACATACAATGCCTAAAGCCACTATTACGCAATGCGTTTCGGGCAAGAAAAACATTAATATCAAGAACTTAATACTAATTGAGCATAAAGAATAAAAGATGTTGAGAACAAATACAAATAAAGATAAAAAAAAAGGGGGAACATGACTGAAAAAGCAGCACAAATACAATAGGTTGACAAACAGTGTTGATTAAAAAAAAAAGAAAAAAAAAAAGAAAATAAAAAGAAAATAACAGACATGGGTTGACAATAGAGGAGTGAGGTAGATTACAGGGAATTTATTAGGTAGTGTTTAGTTTTTATCTTAAACTGGTTGAGAGAGGTACAGTCTTTAACATGGTTGGGAAGGTCATTCCACATTCTGGGCCCCTTGATTTGCAGAGCATTTCTAGTTTGATTAAGACGTACTCTAGGAATATCAAAACTGTATTTATTTCTGGTGTGGTGCTCATGGGTTCTGTTACAACCTTCTATGAAGCTTTTAAGATCAGGATTGGCATTATAGTTTAGCGTTTTATATATGTATAATACACATGAGAGAATGTGCAGTGACTTAATATCTAACATATTAAGAGATTTGAGTAGGGGTACCGAGTGATGTCTGGGGCCAGAGTTGGATATTGTTCTAATAGCGGCTTTGTGTTGGGTAATTAGAGGACGTAAGTGATTTTGGGTAGTAGAACCCCAAGCACAAATACCATAGTTGAGATAAGGATAGATAAGGGAGTAATAGAGAGTCACCAGAGCAGGGCGTGGTACATAATATCTGATCTTAGAAAGAATGCCCACAGTTTTTGAAACTTTTTTTGATATATTTAGAATGTGTCCCTGGAAATTCAGCTTGTGGTCAATGAGAATGCCAAGGAATTTGCCATCTAATTTGTTACAAATTTGGGTATTGTTTATTTTGAGATTTATAAGACTAGAGGATTTATTGCCAAACAGAATATAGAAGGTTTTGTCAATGTTAAGGGTGAGTTTGTTGGCAGTTAGCCAAAGATGGACTTTATTTAGCTCAGTATTTACTGTGGCATTTAGAGCAAGAGGGTCAGGACTGGAGTAAATGAAGGTTGTGTCGTCAGCAAATAGAATTGGTTTGAGGTGTTGGGAGGCATTTGGAAGGTCATTAATGTAGATGAGAAAGAGGAGAGGGCCAAGTATGCTGCCCTGAGGAACACCAATGTTGATGGGTAGGGTGGGAGAAATTGTATTATTCACAGAAACATATTGGAGCCTGTCAGTAAGTAACATGCATTGTACAAGGCCAACACAGATGATCGAAGGAAACTAACTCTGCTCTAGTTCCATGAAGTTGCTATTTGGTCTTTATTGAAATTTGACAAGGCAGAGTGGCCTGCAACAACTACACCATCTCCACATCTAGTTCATGCTCCAGACATAAATCATGACACTGGTCCTGTGTATCCTGCTGCTGACCCGTCAACACCTGGCCCGTCGGGTGTGAGGCGCCCTCTCTTCACGTCTACACTTAGTGCTGAAGCTGAATCTGATGAAGATAATTCATATTCCACATTAGTGTTTGAAAACAATAGTGAGAGCGACGATTCAGACAGTAGTTTATTGCCAACCAAGAGACAACAGCGACGTGTTGTTATAGCAGAGACTCGCCTGAACTATAAATTGAAACATGAGCTGGTAAAAATCCCCAAACGTCGCAGGTGTGAAGTGTGTTCAAAGTCGGGTATCAGGAAGGAAACTGGTATAGCGTGCAAGACATGCGATGTTCCACTTTGCGTCATACCTTGTTACACCACTTATCACAGGAAAAGGGTGTATTGGGTGGACAAGAAATAACCACCTACATCAGCTTCACTCCACCTAGGAACATCTGTTGAGCAACTTCAGGAATCAGTACCTGAAGGAGGTGGAGTGGAGATAAAATGCTCAACTTATTTTACTACAATCGTCTTTGCTTTGGTAAGTACACATAATTGTCTTAGATTGTTTCAGTATTGTAGTCTATTTTCTTAGGAATATTTTGATACCTAAATGAGAACTGTAGCACGAAAACTAAAGTAAGTATACATGAAACAAGAGAAACTTTTTTTGTGGGTGTTGCGGGTGTGAGTTGGAGTGTCAATTAAGAGCGGGTTCCGGTTGTGTGTTTTCCGTCATCTCTACAGCTGTGAATTCCAAGGAATTGTATTTGATATGCATATGTCTGTGTAGGGAATTTTATTCCGAACACTATACAAAAAAAAACGGTGTGAAACAAGTATAAACTTGAAAAACATGAGCAAAGTAAAAACTTTTGACGCTCACGGGTACAAACACGCGTAAGATTTTATTCGCCGCAAATTTATTTGACGCTGTGTTGGCCAACTCTACCCATGTTCTCATAGAACTTTCTATTGCGAACACATTGCTATAAAAATGAAATACGTAGCTCCAGAAATAATGTCAGGACAGTGAAATCAGTATAAACATTCAAAGCCCTGCATCACACCAGTGTCGTCCCTGCTGAAATCACGGCTAATGCTTCGCCCAGTTCCCACACTCCCACCAGTATACACCATAAGGCCCCAGTACACACCATAAGGTACGAGTACACACTATAAGGCACCATCAGTACACACCTACAGGTATTTGTTTCTGGTGTGGTGCTCATGGGATCTGTTACAACCTTCTAGGAAGCTTTTAGGGTCAGGATTGACATTACAGTTCCCATTCCCACCAGTATACACCATAAGGCCCCAGTACACACCATAAGGTACGAGTACACACTATAAGGCACCATCAGTACACACCTACAGGTATTTGTTTCTGGTGTGGTGCTCATGGGATCTGTTACAACCTTCTAGGAAGCTTTTAGGGTCAGGATTGACATTACAGTTCCCATTCCCACCAGTATACACCATAAGGCCCCAGTACACACCATAAGGTACGAGTACACACTATAAGGCACCATCAGTACACACCTACAGGTATTTGTTTCTGGTGTGGTGCTCATGGGATCTGTTACAACCTTCTAGGAAGCTTTTAGGGTCAGGATTGACATTACAGTGCAGCGTTTTATATATATAAAATACACATGAGAGTATGTGCAGGGACTTAATATCTAACATATTCAGAGATTTGAGTAAGGGGTCCATATATACTGCCCGGTTGCCTGAAATGCTATATGCCTACTATATTGGCTTTAGGTATTGTATGCACTAGCTCTATCTATAAATCCAACATTATGTTTGTAAATCAACTATGTATGTACTTTCCTGAATAAAATTGACTTTACTCTACACTTATATGCTCTGTGGATTTGTTATCCCTTATCGTTTGGGAGAAAAAAAATGACTAATACGTTCGGCGAATGACTTTGACTTCAACTTCACTTTGACTTCGTTCATGTCATCGTATTTTCCGTAATATATAAAGGTTATGACAATGCAATTATATTATTGTGTGCAAATAATTTGGAAATTTCATGTAACCTAAAAATAGTAAAATAAAGAATAAGAATAATTAAATAATTGTTGTAGTAAATTGTCACACGTTCATCATACGCAAACGAACACACAGTGTGGAGCGTCAGTAGACCAAGGTCCGCGCCATTTTAAAACACGGCTTCGAATGTAAGTAATGTTTTTCTCGTACTAACACTGTGTTATGCAATAGATTAGGTCTTGAATTCACAAATTTAGTTGTTACATCTGACAGAGTATGTTAGACGGTGTAATGCTGGTCCATGTTGACGTATTTGTGGGCTTGATTGGTTTACATGTGATGGCACACAATATCGGCACCCCACAACATGCTGTTGAAGTTGGAATGCATGGCATAGGCTCCTCACACAATGTTCTTTATGTGGTCCTCAGGTGATAGTTTTCTATTTAGAACCACCCCTAGATCTCTTTCTTTATCAGAATTCCTTAAAGATTTCTCACATGGTTTTCCTAATGATAGATTGTGGGCTGTAAGGGACAGGTTTGATGTATGGATTAGTTGATAGAAGTTCCAGTCCACCTGTAGACAGGGATCTCACATCAGCTTGTATATTATACAAGGATAAGATTTGATAAATTCAGTTATTTGACTGAACACTGGCTCTGTTTAAATCAGAGATTTAAACATACATAGTCTAACCTAGCTCCTTTCTTTTTTACCTAGCCTAACCTAGCCTAACCTAGCACACAATATCGGCACCCCACAACATGCTGTTGAAGTTGGAATGCATGGCATAGGCTCCTCACACAATGTTCTTTATGTGGTCCTCAGGTGATAGTTTTCTATTTAGAACCACCCCTAGATCTCTTTCTTTATCAGAATTCCTTAAAGATTTCTCACATGGTTTTCCTAATGATAGATTGTGGGCTGTAAGGGACAGGTTTGATGTATGGATTAGTTGATAGACGTTCCAGTCCACCTGTAGACAGGGATCTCACATCAGCTTGTATATTATACAAGGATAAGATTTGATAAATTCAGTTATTTGACTGAACACTGGCTCTGTTTAAATCAGAGATTTAAACATACATAGTCTAACCTAGCTCCTTTCTTTTTTACCTAGCCTAACCTAGCCTAACCTAGCACACAATATCGGCACCCCACAACATGCTGTTGAAGTTGGAATGCATGGCATAGGCTCCTCACACAATGTTCTTTATGTGGTCCTCAGGTGATAGTTTTCTATTTAGAACCACCCCTAGATCTCTTTCTTTATCAGAATTCCTTAAAGATTTCTCACATGGTTTTCCTAATGATAGATTGTGGGCTGTAAGGGACAGGTTTGATGTATGGATTAGTTGATAGAAGTTCCAGTCCACCTGTAGACAGGGATCTCACATCAGCTTGTATATTATACAAGGATAAGATTTGATAAATTCAGTTATTTGACTGAACACTGGCTCTGTTTAAATCAGAGATTTAAACATACATAGTCTAACCTAGCTCCTTTCTTTTTTACCTAGCCTAACCTAGCCTAACCTAGCACACAATATCGGCACCCCACAACATGCTGTTGAAGTTGGAATGCATGGCATAGGCTCCTCACACAATGTTCTTTATGTGGTCCTCAGGTGATAGTTTTCTATTTAGAACCACCCCTAGATCTCTTTCTTTATCAGAATTCCTTAAAGATTTCTCACATGGTTTTCCTAATGATAGATTGTGGGCTGTAAGGGACAGGTTTGATGTATGGATTAGTTGATAGAAGTTCCAGTCCACCTGTAGACAGGGATCTCACATCAGCTTGTATATTATACAAGGATAAGATTTGATAAATTCAGTTATTTGACTGAACACTGGCTCTGTTTAAATCAGAGATTTAAACATACATAGTCTAACCTAGCTCCTTTCTTTTTTACCTAGCCTAACCTAGCACACAATATCGGCACCCCACAACATGCTGTTGAAGTTGGAATGCATGGCATAGGCTCCTCACACAATGTTCTTTATGTGGTCCTCAGGTGATAGTTTTCTATTTAGAACCACCCCTAGATCTCTTTCTTTATCAGAATTCCTTAAAGATTTCTCACATGGTTTTCCTAATGATAGATTGTGGGCTGTAAGGGACAGGTTTGATGTATGGATTAGTTGATAGAAGTTCCAGTCCACCTGTAGACAGGGATCTCACATCAGCTTGTATATAATACAAGGATAAGATTTGATAAATTCAGTTATTTGACTGAACACTGGCTCTGTTTAAATCAGAGATTTAAACATACATAGTCTAACCTAGCTCCTTTCTTTTTTACCTAGCCTAACCTAGCCTAACCTAGCACACAATATCGGCACCCCACAACATGCTGTTGAAGTTGGAATGCATGGCATAGGCTCCTCACACAATGTTCTTTATGTGGTCCTCAGGTGATAGTTTTCTATTTAGAACCACCCCTAGATCTCTTTCTTTATCAGAATTCCTTAAAGATTTCTCACATGGTTTTCCTAATGATAGATTGTGGGCTGTAAGGAACAGGTTTGATGTATGGATTAGTTGATAGAAGTTCCAGTCCACCTGTAGACAGGGATCTCACATCAGCTTGTATATTATACAAGGATAAGATTTGATAAATTCAGTTATTTGACTGAACACTGGCTCTGTTTAAATCAGAGATTTAAACATACATAGTCTAACCTAGCTCCTTTCTTTTTTACCTAGCCTAACCTAGCTTGTTTTCCCAAGCCGGTCTATGGCCCATGTTTTTTTTCGATGCCTCAGTGGTCCATGCACATGTCCGTTCAAGGGGATTAAATAGCCGTTCTATGGCCCCAGGGTTTTACGAACTTCTTTTTCCCAAGCCGGTCTATGGCCCGTGTTTTTTTTTATGCCTCAGTGGTCCATGCACAGGTCCGTTCAAGGGGATTAAATAGCCGTTCTATGGCCCCAGGGTTTTCTCAAATTTTCTTTCATAGCCGGTCTATGGCCCCTGGGTTTTACGAACTTTTTTAGAATCTGGATGTAGCAGGTGCTCAATTGTCAAAAGTGAAAAATTGGTTTTGTCTTCCGAATGCACCATTTCTGTAAATTTGCTAATAATCTTTTAAAAATAGTAAATGCCTTTATTTTTGCAAAATTATTACGAGATCTATTATACTAATAACGGTTTGATAAAATACAGTAGACTGCCTACTGGATAATAGTTCCAGTCCACCTGTAGACAGGGATCTCACATCAGCTTGTATATTATACAAGGATAAGATTTGATAAATTCAGTTATTTGACTGAACACTGGCTCTGTTTAAATCAGAGATTTAAACATACATAGTCTAACCTAGCTCCTTTCTTTTTTACCTAGCCTAACCTAGCTTGTTTTCCCAAGCCGGTCTATGGCCCATGTTTTTTTTCGATGCCTCAGTGGTCCATGCACATGTCCGTTCAAGGGGATTAAATAGCCGTTCTATGGCCCCAGGGTTTTACGAACTTCTTTTTCCCAAGCCGGTCTATGGCCCGTGTTTTTTTTTATGCCTCAGTGGTCCATGCACAGGTCCGTTCAAGGGGATTAAATAGCCGTTCTATGGTCCCAGGGTTTTCTCAAATTTTCTTTCATAGCCGGTCTATGGCCCCTGGGTTTTACGAACTTTTTTTCCCAAGCCGGTCTATGGCCCCTGGGTTTTATGAACTTTTTTTCCCAAGCCGGTCTATGGCGTGTATGTTAAATAAACCAAATTTTTCACTTTTGACAATTGAGCACCTGCTACATCCAGATTCTAGGGAGGAAAGGAATATAATATAATATCTAATATATCTATCTGTGTGAAATAGATTAAATCCATTTATTTGATATTCAGCTAATAGTTCTGTATTTTCTACATTCATCCATGTTTTGGTAAGTGCAATAATATGTATTGTTTCATTGCAGATTAGAGATTCAAGATAGTTCTAGATTTCCGAAGTACTGAAACGCGCGCCATACAGGCTTGGTGGATCTAGGTGCAAGGTAAAATTATTTACATTTACTTTTGTATTTATATGCATATATGCATTTATATGCATTATTCTCTAGAATAATAGATCTCGTAATAATTTTGCAAAAATAGTGGCATTTACTATTTTAAAAAGCTCGGGTGCAGGGGGGGGGGGGGGGTTTGTGTAAAAGCCTGGTTTGTGCCTCGGGGAGGCTATGGGATCCAGTAAGATCGTCCTTCCTTTCCTCCCTAGAATCTGGATGTAGCAGGTGCTCAATTGTCAAAAGTGAAAAATTGGTTTTGTCTTCCGAATGCACCATTTCTGTAAATTTGCTAATAATCTTTTAAAAATAGTAAATGCCATTATTTTTGCAAAATTATTACGAGATCTATTATACTAATAACGGTTTGATAAAATACAGTAGACTGCCTACTGGTTTTACCTGTAATAAGGTTTGATACAGATGATTATGATTATGGTTTTGGCCTCCACCACCCTCTCACCTAACTTGTTCCAACCATGTCTACCACGCTGCTTGCGAAAGTTAATTTTCTAATATTTCTGTGGCATCTTTGTTTGGTTACCTTTTACAATATCTTCTTTTTATTCTACCATCTAGTTTTGGCATTTTATGCCTCTAACCTGGGAGCCACTTATTGGCAAGTCTATACCTTTACCAGTTGATGTGATTCTTTAGATATGGGCACCATATCTCCAGGTGTCCTACACAATTAGCTTTAATTAAATTTTCCAAAATTATCACTTACACTTGTAATACAGGGTTCTAGGTTCCCTATAGTGTCCTTTATTGAAATAGAGTTTAACAACAATTTCAATGTCCCTATTTTCTTTTAGATTATATCTCAACATATAATTAATGTCCAACAGGACATGATTACTCTTTCCAATGGGAGGATGGTATTGAATATTTGATCCAGTACTGATGGAATAATTTATATAATAATCACTAGAAATTATTTCGATAAGAATTTGAATTTATGCATGTCTTTGTTTTGGCATGCCTCTATTTCCATATGTTACATTTCTGCATGTCTCCAATTCTGGAAGTGTTCACTTTTACATGTGCCTGACAAGGATGTTATATGCACCAGCTTTAATTATCACACATTGTATATAATGAATGACTTATTTTTAGAATTTTAATACATATTGCATCTGTCAATACATTATTAACAATAATATAGGTAATATGGTAGTCTAATGTAGAAATTTGACACTCTTTAACAGAATGTACGAGTATAAGCGAAAAAAGCGACTCCAATACAACAAGAGATGGATGCAAGTATCAAGAAGGCTAAAACGTATACACAAAATGCATCCAAATACAGCTGTACACACTAGTGAACCCATTAATCTTACTGAGGCAGCATCAAGTTCAGAGATTGAGTCGTCAGACAATGACATTAGTTCTTTTGAAGCTGAGTCAAATCAAGAGTATGGATTAGGCTCTGAAATTGATGATTTACACATGAATCTTACTGATATTCATGATGTATTATCTAATTCTCAAAGTGAGGAGGAGAATGATGACCATGATAATCATCATTCACTTGTTTACCCACAGAATTTATTAATTCAGTGGGTAAACAAGAATGGTGTTACACACAATGCTGTTGATGAATTATTAAAAATTTTGAGGCAAATGGGAATTGACTACTTACCAAAAACAGCTCGGACACTAATCAGTTCTGAAAGGTACATAGAAACTCAGCAAAAATCTGGAATGAAATATGTCTTCTTTGGGTTAAAAGAGGAACTGTTAAAAAACATAAGTAGATATCCAAAAGCAACTATAAAAGGACTGAGACAATTATTATTGTCATGTAACATTGATGGCCTTCCTATATTTAGAAGCAAAAATGATGCTTTGTGGCCAGTTCTCTGTGCAGTAATGAATATTACACCTTTGAAAGTCTTTCCAGTTGTCCTCATGTATGGACGTTCTAAGCCAAGTGATTTAAATTTCTTATATGATTTTATATTGTGTGATAGATTATTGTGTGAAAATAGATTATATAGATTCCATTATGTGAAACAAAATTTTTTAATGCATTCATAAAAGCTATAAGCTAATGTAATAATTCAATAATTACTATTTGTAGTTTTATGTATTTAAAACTATTTTGTAAATATTTTCTATACAATGCTAATACGCTTCCACCCCTGACAGAATCATGTGGGACCAACAAGTCTATCTACAGGCCGAGTACAAAACCTTCCCCTCAAACTCCTAGACAAGACAGAACTGGTAAGCTTTAAGTAACTGGAGAAACATTTACATACACAGATAGTAACGTACTTGTGTATGATTTTAATGTAATATATTTTTACCAGCCTTCAGGGTGATGGAAACACTTTAAATGGTGTCGCTCCATTGTGTGAAACAAAATTTTTTAATGCATTCATAAAAGCTATAAGCTAATGTAATAATTCAATAATTACTATTTGTAGTTTTATGTATTTAAAACTATTTTGTAAATATTTTCTATACAATGCTAATACGCTTCCACCCCTGACAGAATCATGTGGGACCAGCAAGTCTCTCTACAGGCCCAGTAAAATACCTTCCCCTCAAACTCCTAGACAAGACAGAACTGGTAAGCTTTAAGTAACTGGAGAAACATTTACATACACAGATAGTAACGTACTTGTGTATGATTTTAATGTAATATATTTTTACCAGCCTTCAGGGTGATGGAAACACTTTAAATGGTGTCGCTCCATTGTGTGAAACAAAATTTTTTAATGCATTCATAAAAGCTATAAGCTAATGTAATAATTCAATAATTACTATTTGTAGTTTTATGTATTTAAAACTATTTTGTAAATATTTTCTATACAATGCTAATACGCTTCCACCCCTGACAGAATCATGTGGGACCAGCAAGTCTCTCTACAGGCCCAGTAAAATACCTTCCCCTCAAACTCCTAGACAAGACAGAACTGGTAAGCTTTAAGTAACTGTTGAAACATTTACATACACAGATAGTAACG